>NW_027037172.1:0-17835 GCF_034236695.1 Oncorhynchus nerka
CTCGTTGTTGTTGTTGTTCTCAGTTGTTGTTAGTTGTTGTCAGTTGTTCTGTCATTCCACAGAACATCCATTTAAACTTGATGTTGACAGATTATAATTTTTCAACGCCGATACCGATTATTTGAAGACACAAAAAAAAAGGCGAATACCGATTAACTGGCCGATTTTTAAAATGTATTTGTAATAATGATGGTGGTGAGGTGGTGGTTGTGGGGTGGTCAGGTGGTGGTGGTGAGGTGGTGGTTGTGGGGTGGTCAGGTTGTGGTGAGGTGGTGGTTGTAGGGTGGTCAGGTGGTGGGGGTGAGGTGGTGGTTGTGGGTGGTCAGGTGGTGGTGGTGAGGTGGTGGTTGTGGAGTGGTCAGGTGGTGGGGAGTGAGGTGGTGGTTGTGGGGTGGTCAGGTGGTGGTTGTGGGGTGGTCAGGTGGTGGTGGTGAGGTGGTGGTTGTGGGGTGGTCAGGTGGTGGGGGTGAGGTGGTGGTTGTGGGGTGGTGGTGAGGTGGTGGTTGTGGGGTGGTCAGGTGGAAGGGGGTGAGGTGGTGGTTGTGGGGTGGGTGAGGTGGTGGTTGTGGGGTGGTCAGGTGGTGGGGGGTGAGGTGGTGGTGTGTCGGGTGGTCTGTGGGGTGGTGAGGTGGTGGTTGTGGGGTGCCCAGGTGGTGGGAGGGTGAGGGTGGTGGTTGTGGGGGTGGTGGTGAGGTGGTGGTTGTGGGGGTGGTGAGGTGGTGGTTGTGGGGTGCCCAGGTGGTGGGGGGTGAGGTGGTGGTTGTGGGGTGGTCAGGTGGTGGGGGGTGAGGTGGTGGTTGTGGGGTGGTGGGGTGGTGGAGGTGCTCAGGTGGTGGGAGGGTGAGGTGGTGGTTGTGGGTGGTGGTGAGGTGGTGGTTGTGGGGTGGTGAGGTGGTGGTTGTGGGGTGCCCAGGTGGTGGGGGGTGAGGTGGTGGTTGTGGGGGTGGTCAGGTGGTGGTTGTGGGGTGGTCAGGTGGTGGTTGTGGGGAGGTCAGGTGGTGGGGGGTGAGGTGGTGGTTGTGGGGTGGTCAGGTTGTGGTGAGGTGGTGGTTGTGGGGTGGTCAGGTGGTGGAGGGTGAGGTGGTGGTTGTGGGGTGGTCAGGTGGTGGTCAGGTGCCAGGTGGTGGGGGGTGAGGTGGTGGTTGTGGGGTGGTCGGGTGGTGGTTGTGGGGAGGTCAGGTGGTGGGGGTGGAGTGGTGGTTGTGGGGTGGTCAGGTGGTGGGGTTGAGGTGGTGGTTGTGGGGTGGTGAGGTGGTGGTTGTGGTGGTGAGGTGGTGGTGGTGGGGTGAGGGTGGTGGTTGTGGGGTGGTGAGGTGGTGGTTGTGGGGTGGTGAGGTGGTGGTGGTGAGGTGGTGGTGGGTGGTGGGTGGTGATGGTGGGGTGGTGGGGGTGGGGGGTGGTGAGGTGGTGGTGGTGGTGGTGGGGTGGTGAGGTGGTGGGGGTGAGGTGGCGGTACCAGTACCATGCACCATCTTGTCCCATAGCAGAATGAACTGTGTTTGCTCTCTACACACACAGACAGACAAACAGAGAGAGAGAGAGAGAGAGAGAGAGAGAGAGACAAAGATGAGGTCCATAATTATTAATTACATTTCTTGAGTCATTAGATTTCCCCCAAACATTTTATTCTTAATAAAACCCTCATAATTTTATGAGAATAAATAAAAAATGTTTAGCAGGAACTAAATCTTTCTAGTTAATTGTGCCTGTATTGTGGAAAAGTCAAACATGGCGTACAATATGAATTAAATTCAGCAAAATAAGCTGTTTATCAGATGTGGATATCAGCTCAGGACCATTTTAATATATTTTAATATATTTTATCTGCTTTTGCAGATTCCAGCTTCTTTTCCAAGTAATTTTCATTGTCCGGATTAAAGCTTTATTTTCTTCAGCCTTAATCCAATCCATTACATAGTTTATGATTTTAATATTCTTATAGGTTGAAATGATGTTTTTGTGTGTTTTCAGAGCACATGTTGTTTTTTTGTTGTCGTCTGGCTCAGTCTGGGGGTCCACATGGTTTGGAAATACCTCCCTTCCTCTCTCTTCTCCCTCTCTCTCTCTCTTCTCCCTCCCTCTCTCTTTCTCTCTCCCTCCAGGGGGGCCTCCCTCCCTCCCCTCTCTCTCTTCTCCTCTCCTCTCTCTTCTCCTTCCTCTCTCTTCTCCTCTCTCTCTCTTCTCCTCCCTCCCTCTCTCTTCTCCTTCCTCTCCCTCCTCTCTCTCTCTTCTCCCTCCTTCTCCTCCCTCTCTCTTCTTCCCTTCTCTTCTCCCTCCCTCTCTCTCTCTTCTCCTCTCTCTCTCTCTCTCTTCTCCTCCCCCTCTCTTCTCCCTCCTCTCTCTTCTCCCTCTCTCTCTCTTCTCCTCCCTCTCTCTTCTCCCTCCTCTCTTCTCCCTCTCTCTCTCTTTCCTTCCTCCCCTCTCTTCTCCCTTCCTCCCTCTCTCTTCCCTCCCTCTCTCTCTCTCTTCTCCCTCTCTCTCTCTCTCTTTCCCTCCCTCTCTCTTCTCTCCCTCCTCTCTCTCTCCTCCCTCTCTCTTCTCCCTCCCTCCTCTTCTCCCTCCTCTCTCTCTTCTCCCTCCTCTTCTCCCTCCCTCCCTCTCTCTTCTTCTCTCCCTCCTCTCTCTTCTCTCCCTCTCTCTCTCTTCTCCTCCTCCCTCTCCCTCTCTCTTCTCCCCTCTCCTCCTCCCTCTCTCTCTCTTCTCACCCTCCCTCTCTTCTCCCTCCCTCCCTCTCTTTTTCCTCCCTCCCTCCCTCTCTCTCTCCCTCCCTCTCTTTCTCCCTCCCTCTCCTCTTCTCCCTCCTCTCTTCTCTCTTCTCCTCCCTCTCTCTTCTTCCTCCTCTCTCTTCTCTTTCTTCTCCCTCCCTCTCTCTTCTCTCCTCCCCCCTCTTCTTCTCCCTTCCTGTCCTCTCCTTCTCCCTTTCCTGTCCTTTTCTTCCTGTCCTTTTCTTTCTTCTCCATTTGTATGTTTGTTTTTGATTGGTTAGTTAGGAATAGGCTGGTACCTGCAGTTTGAACGGGGGGGGGGTGTTTGGCGTCTCCGTTAGCTAGTTGTCCCTACGTCCCCCTCTCTGCTGCCTGATCAGATGTGACCTGCTGTACCCAGCGCTGCTTTTTCACCCACAATCCTTCAGACTGGCCGTGACACACACCGTTACACACACACACACCGAGACCCCCTCCTCCATCACCTATTAAAATCAAAGCCCTGGTTGGGCGCTGAGCGCTGGAACGCTAGATTTAATTATAGTACATTATTGTTAATGTCAGCGTTACGGGAGAAGAGGACCTCTCTCTCTGTCTGTCTGTCGCACGCATTAGGCTACTCTCAGACAGATGTATACAGGAATCACACGCAGTCTCCGTAATCTATTCTAATGCAACCCTCATCCAAGTCCCCTTGATTTGAATGTTTAAAAAGATGTAACCCCGGGTTACGGGTATTTGTGTTATGCAGCGAATATGTTTTGGGTGAATATTCAATGACGCTAGTGTTTTTTTATGCATTAATATAACGGTGTGTTGACGCTCGCTAACATGTTTTGAAGGTCTATCGGGGGAATCTCATCAGCAGTTGTTATGAGTAAAAATGCACTTGATTTATGATAACAAATACTGTATTCAAATAAACATATACTGTATTAGGTCTCTTCAAACTCATCGTGTAACAAAATGAACATGACCTTTGTTATTGTCTCCTTGAAGAGGGAATCATTTTTTAGAATAGTTTGGTTTTGGTTACAGATGAGGAAATTATAGTTCTGTAAGAGAACATGTTTAAATATAATTTCAATAATTATCTGTTGACAACTTGTAGTAATTATATTATTTCTACTCCTATTATAAATTAATTATCTACTCCTATTATAAATTAATATTCAAAAAAAAAAAAAACGGAATTAATTCCTTTAAAGATGTTATGTTTCTTGCCTTCGGTGTTGAATTGAGTTTCTGCATTTTATCAGTTATTTATTTCTGTATAGTCTAATTTCGTTTGTGTCTCTTTGAGACTGTAAAGCCCGGGGTATGTTTTAGCAGACGTCTAGTGTACAGCTGATTTATGACAACGTCTTAGACTAAATAGGCAGCCTACTGAGCCTACAACTCCTATTGTGAACAGAATAGACCGCATAGTGAGCAGTGGAGTGGCACAAATCTTCCTCTATTCATCACACACACACACGCGCGCACACACACACACACACATACACACACACGCATATACACACACACATACACACACAACACGCATATACACACACACACATACACACACACATACACACACACACACACACACACACAGGAGTGACATTATATAACTAACTATAGATTGCCCAGCGTAGAGTAGAGGAGGAGACCACTGGTAAGTTAGCTGGTTGAGTATCAGTCTCCAAAGGTCAGTGATGAGAATTAGCCGTGATCTAGTGGCGACCCGTCAGACAGACCTGTCACTGACTGGGCTGCCAAGACACACGCAGGCAGACACACACACACACACACACTAGCCGTGATCTAGTGGCAACCCGTCAAACACGTCACTGACTGGCTGCCAAGAGGTCACCCTTCACCCATTACTGCCCTGCATTTCGTTAACTCCTTCCTGTCCGCCTGGCAACCACCGGGCCACAGCCACCGATTTAGTTATTTAATTAGCTTGATTATGCAAATGGGCGTTATCATGCATATGAACGCTCTAGACCTCTTTTCTTGTAGTAAACTGTATGCTGGACAACTATTAAAAGCAGTTTTATTTCTATTTGACACTAATTAATTGCAGTCGTTAAAGCATGACTGTTGCTGCTCGCTCCTTCGTGAGGTTAAATGATCTCAAGCGGGAAGTTAACTGTCCACCAACACAAAGACGTGTGCTTCTGGGCTCCCGCAGCTGTAACAATGCCTTAGACCAGTTCTTATCCTGTGGCTGCAGTAAATTTTCATTATATTTTTATCTTTTAAACTGATCTTAGACCAGTTCTTATACTGTGGCTACAGTAAATCTTCATTATATTTTTTTACCTTTAAAACTGATCTTAGACCAATTCTTATACTGAGGCTATAGTAAATCTTCATTATATTTTTTTACATTTTAAACTGATCTAAGACCAGTTTTTATGCTGTGGCTACATTAAATCTTCATTATATTTTTACCTTTTAAACTGATCTAAGACCAGTTCTTATCCTGTGGCTACAGTAAATCTTCATTATATTTTTTACCTTTTAAACTGATCTTAGACCAGTTCCTGTAACGCGGCTACAGTAGATTTGTAACCTCCCAGTATATCTTAATGTGAAAGGTGTCAAATCAAAGTTTATTGGTCTCATATACAGATTTTTTAAAAATGTGTATTATTATTATTTATTTTTAACCTTTATTTAACTAGACAAGTCAGTTAAGAACAAATTCTTATTTTCAATGACAGCCTAGGAACAGTGGGTTAACTGGTCTAGGAACAGTGGGTTAACTGGTCTAGGAACAGTGGGTTAACTGGTCTAGGAACAGTGGGTTAACTGGTCTAGGAACAGTGGGTTAACTGGTCTAGGAACAGTGGGTTAACTGGTCTAGGAACAGTGGGTTAACTGGTCTAGGAACAGTGGGTTAACTGGTCTAGGAACAGTGGGGTTAACTGGTCTAGGAACAGTGGGTTAACTGGTCTAGGAACAGTGGGTTAACTGGTCTAGGAACAGTGGGGTTAACTGGTCTAGGAACAGTGGGTTAACTGGTCTAGGAACAGTGGGTTAACTGGTCTAGGAACAGTGGGTTAACTGGTCTAGGAACAGTGGGGTTAACTGGTCTAGGAACAGTGGGTTAACTGGTCTAGGAACAGTGGGTTAACTGCCTTGTTCAGGGGCAGAAAGATTTTTACCTTGTTTGATCTTAACTTTTCGGTTACTAGTCCAACGCTCTAACCACTAGGCTACCTGCAGCCCCAGATATGCAGATGTTCAAATCAAATTGTATTGGTCACATACACGTGGTTAGCAGATGTGAATTCGAGTGCAGCTAAATGCTTGTGTTCCTAGCTCCAACAGTAATACTTAACTAAATGCTTGTGTTCCTAGCTCCAACAGTAATACTTAACTAAATGCTTGTGTTCCTAGCTCCAACAGTGCAGTACTACCTAACTAAATGCTTGTGTTCCTAGCTCCAACAGTGCAGTAATATCTAACTAAATGCTTGTGTTCCTAGCTCCAACAGTAATACCTAGCTAAATGCTTGTGTTCCTAGCTCTAACAGTGCAGCAATATCTAACTAAATGCTTGTGTTCCTAGCTCCAACAGTGCAGCAGTATCTAACTAAATGCTTGTGTTCCTAGCTCCAACAGTGCAGTAGTATCTAACTAAATGCTTGTGTTCCTAGCTCCAACAGTGCAGTACTACCTAACTAAATGCTTGTGTTCCTAGCTCCAACAGTAATACCTACCTAGCTAAATGCATGTGTTCCTAGCTCTAACAGTAATACCTACCTAGCTAAATGCTTGTGTTCCTAGCTCCAACAGTAATACCTAGCTAAATGCTTGTGTTACTAGCTCCAACAGTGCAGTAATATCTAACTAAATGCTTGTGTTCCTAGCTCTAACAGTACAGTAATATCTAACTAAATGCTTGTGTTCCTAGCTCTAACAGTGCAGTAATATCTAACTAAATGCTTGTGTTCCTAGCTCCAACAGTGCAGTAGTATCTAGCTAAATGCTTGTGTTCCTAGCTCCAACAGTGCAGTAGTATCTAGCTAAATGCTTGTGTTCCTAGCTCCAACAGTACAGTAATATCTAACTAAATGCTTGTGTTCCTAGCTCCAACAGTAATACCTAACTAAATGCTTGTGTTCCTAGCTCCAACAGTGCAGTGATACCTAGCAATACATTTACATTTAAGTCATTTAGCAGACGCGACTTACATTTATATAATTAAGAAATACCAGAACGAGTAATGTCAGAGACCGGAATGTGTGTGTATATATATAAGAGAGAGAGAGAGAGACTGAGACTTGTACCCTCCTACACACAAAACAGTTCACCCTCAATTGTTCTGCATCTCTTGCGAATATTATGCCATTTTAGATTTTTAAAAAGACGCCTCGTATTTGATCAATATGTCATTCCTCATTATAATAGATGTTTGGGATGCTGATGATAAAACTCTATAAAGCAGCTGATTAACCTCGATGACCACGTGATCTTTTATAATTGATACATTGTCTCACCTTAAATTCTTGAGTGGTGACAGATTTAATGAATGGATCGTTGATGTAATTAATGTTTTCTTTTTTTATATATATGTTTTAGAGTCATGAAGCACAGTAGATAATCAAAGATAAATGTTACGTGTTTATATGTGTTGTAACTGTCAAATAGAGACTATTATAGTCCATTTCTACTACAACATTAGGCCTATTTTTTGTCCTTTTAAAAGAATGTGGATGTCAAAACTGTTTGCAAACACGACTGCAAGCCACTTCGGATAAAAGGGCCTCTGCTAAATGGCAATATGGTAATATGTATCATTATATCAACATGAGCAGTGTTGGAAATAATCTAGTCAACCCATCTATTCTATAAAGCCCTGCTTCTAGTCAACCCATCTATTCTGTAAAGCCCTGCATTTAGTCAACCCATCTATTCTGTAAAGCCCTGCTTCTAGTCAACCCATCTATTCTGTAAAGCCCTGCTTCTAGTCAACCCATCTATTCTGTAAAGCCCTGCTTCTAGTCAACCCATCTATTCTGTAAAGCCCTGCTTCTAGTCAACCCATCTATTCTGTAAAGCCCTGCTTCTAGTCAACCCATCTATTCTATAAAGCCCTGCTTCTAGTCAACCCATCTATTCTGTAAAGCCCTGCTTCTAGTCAACCCATCTATTCTGTAAAGCCCTGCTTCTAGTCAACCCATCTATTCTGTAAAGCCCTGCTTCTAGTCAACCCATCTATTTTGTAAAGCCCTGCTTCTAGTCAACCCATCTATTCTGTAAAGCCCTGCTTCTAGTCAACCCATCTATTCTGTAAAGCCCTGCTTCTAGTCAACCCATCTATTCTGTAAAGCCCTGCTTCTAGTCAACCCATCTATTCTATAAGCCCTGCTTCTAGTCAACCCATCTATTCTGTAAAGCCCTGCTTCTAGTCAACCCATCTATTCTATAAAGCCCTGCTTCTAGTCAACCCATCTATTCTATAAAGCCCTGCTTCTAGTCAACCCATCTATTCTTCTTCTAGTCAACCCATCTATTCTGTAAAGCCCTGCTTCTAGTCAACCCATCTATTCTGTAAAGTCAACCCATCTATTCTGTAAAGCCCTGCTTCTAGTCAACCCATCTATTCTGTAAAGCCCTGCTTCTAGTCAACCCATCTATTCTATAAAGCCCTGCTTCTAGTCAACCCATCTATTCTGTAAAGCCCTGCTTCTAGTCAACCCATCTATTCTATAAAGCCCTGCTTCTAGTCAACCCATCTATTCTGTAAAGCCCTGCTTCTAGTCAACCCATCTATTCTGTAAAGCCCTGCATTTAGTCAACCCATCTATTCTATAAAGCCCTGCTTCTAGTCAACCCATCTATTCTGTAAAGCCCTGCTTCTAGTCAACCCATCTATTCTGTAAAGCCCTGCTTCTAGTCAACCCATCTATTCTGTAAAGCCCTGCTTCTAGTCAACCCATCTATTCTGTAAAGCCCTGCTTCTAGTCAACCCATCTATTCTATAAAGCCCTGCTTCTAGTCAACCCATCTATTCTGTAAAGCCCCTGCTTCTAGTCAACCCATCTATTCTATAAAGCCCTGCTTCTAGTCAACCCATCTATTCTGTAAAGCCCTGCTTCTAGTCAACATCTATTCTGTAAAGCCCTCATTTAGTCAACCCATCTATTCTATAAAGCCCTGCTTCTAGTCAACCCATCTATTCTGTAAAGCCCTGCTTCTAGTCAACCCATCTATTCTGTAAAGCCCTGCTTCTAGTCAACCCATCTATTCTGTAAAGCCCTGCTTCTAGTCAACCCATCTATTCTGTAAAGCCCTGCATTTAGTCAACCCATCTATTCTGTAAAGCCCTGCTTCTAGTCAACCCATCTATTCTATAAAGCCCTGCTTCTAGTCAACCCATCTATTCTATAAAGCCCTGCTTCTAGTCAACCCATCTATTCTATAAAGCCCTGCATTTAGTCAACCCATCTATTCTATAAAGCCCTGCTTCTAGTCAACCCATCTATTCTATAAAGCCCTGCTTCTAGTCAACCCATCTATTCTATAAAGCCCTGCTTCTAGTCAACCCATCTATTCTGTAAAGCCCTGCTTCTAGTCAACCCATCTATTCTGTAAAGCCCTGCTTCTAGTCAACCCATCTATTCTGTAAAGCCCTGCATTTAGTCAACCCATCTATTCTGTAAAGCCCCGCATTTAGTCAACCCATCTATTCTGTAAAGCCCCGCATTTAGTCAACCCATCTATTCTGTAAAGCCCCGCTTCTAGTCAACCCATCTATTCTATAAAGCCCTGCTTCTAGTCAACCCATCTATTCTGTAAAGCCCTGCTTCTAGTCAACCCATCTATTCTGTAAAGCCCTGCATTTAGTCAACCCATCTATTCTGTAAAATTCTAGTCAACCCATCTATTCTGTAAAGCCCGCTTCTAGTCAACCCATCTATTCTGCTTCTAGTCAACCCATCTATTCTATAAAGCCCTGCTTCTAGTCAACCCATGTATTCTATAAAGCCCTGCGTCTGTCTGTCTGTCTGTCTGTCTGTCTGTCTGTCTGTCTGTCTGTCTGTCTGTCTGTCTGTCTGTCTGTCTGTCTGTCTGTCTGTCTGTGTAAGCGTCTCTGAATCCAAGTCTTTGTGAGTGCAGATGTAGCTTTCACTCCAGTGTTCTCTACGGTCTTAGTAGTGTGATACCCATCACACACACACACACACACACACACACACACACACACACACTAGCAGATGTAGTTGTATTGTGGTGTTCTCTACAGTCTTAGTAGTGTTGAACCTGTCAGATGGTCATACCAGGGACAGACTTCTCCACTGTCTTCACCACTAAGCTGGCTTTATATTTTCAGTTTCACACCAGTCGCCAACACAACTTTACAGACTCTAGTTTATTTTTTCTTTGTTGATTATTTCTTTCTCTCTTTCACTCTCTTGTCCTTCCGTCTCTCTCGCCCTCTCTTTCACTCGTTCACGCTTAAGATACAGTATCCCTTCTTTCTTAAAGGGGCAGTCCGTTTACATGTTGTTGTTTTTTAATGACCTCACTGTGAGGTTGAAATACCACTAATGCCATTGTTGTGGAAGAGATGTTGAAAAAAAATGACTGGAATTTCAGCCTGTTCAGGTGGGATGGAACTTCTGGCCAACATCATGACGTCACAATGTGATCTGATTATATTAGACCAATGACTGTTCATCTGTGTAAGGGTGTGGGGCTGTAGACCATCCTATCAGCCAATCAGGTCTGTGTATGTGAATACACTACGTGACCAAAGGTATGTGGACACCTGCTCGTCGAACATCTCATTCCAAAATCATGGGCATTAATGTTGGTCCCCCCTTTGCTGCTATAACAGCCTCCACTCTTCTGGGAAGACTTTCCACTAGATGTAGGGACATTGGTGCGGAGACTTGCTTCCATTCACCCACAAGAGCCTTAGTGAGGTCGGGCACTGATGTTGGGTGATTAGGTCTGGCTCGCAGTTGGACATTAAATTCATCCCAAAGGTGTTTGATGGGTTTGAGGTCAGGGCATTGTGCAGGCTAGTCAACTTCCTCCACACCGATCTCTAACAAACCATAACGGTATGGACCTGGCTTTGTGCACGGGGGCATTGTCATACCGAAACAGGAAAGAACCTTCCCCAAACTGTTGCCACATTGTTGGAAGCACAGAATCATCTAGAATGTCATTGTATGCTGTAGCGTTAAGATTTCCCTTCACTGGAACTAAGGGGTCTAGCCCGAACCATAATAAACAGCCCCAGACCATTATTCCTCCTCCACCAAACTTTACATTTAGCACTATGCATTGGGGCAGGTAGCGTTCTCCTGGCATCCGCCAAACCCAGATTCGTCCGTCGGACTACAGGATGGTGAGGCGTGATTCATCACTCCAGCGTAACGCGTTTCCACTACTCCAGAGTCCAATGGCGGCGAGCTTTACACCACTCCAGGTGACGCGTGACATTGCGCAAGGTGATCTTAGGCTTGTGTGCAGCTGCTCGGCCATGGAAACCTATTTTTTTTTAAAGCTCTCGACGAACAGTTCTTGTGCTGACGTTACTTCCAGAGGCAGTTTGGAAATCAGTAGTGAGTGTTGCAACCCGAGGACAACATTTCTGCACTTCAGCACTCAGCGGTTCCGTCCTGTGAGCTCCCACTTCGCGGCTGAGCCATTGTTTCTCCTAGACATTTCCACTTCACCATACTGTTGACTGGGGCAGCTCTAGCAGGGCAGTAACTTGTAGGAAAGGTGGCATCTTATGATGGTGCCATGTTGAAATTCACTGAGCTCTTCAGTGAATTCCATTCTACTACTGTCCCCTAATATTGAATTTCACCCCCTTTTACATTTCTACTGTCAATGTTTGTCTATGGAGATTGCATGGCTTTGTGCTTGACTTTATATACCTCTCAGCAATGGGTGTGGCTGAAATAGCCTTAAGGCTTTAAGTTTCTCTCTCCTCTCTGCCTCTCCATCTCTCTCTCTCTCTCTCTGCCTCTCCATCTCTCTCTCTCTCTGCCTCTCCATCTCTCTCTCTGCCTCTCCATCTCTCTCTCTGCTCTCCATCTCTCTCTCTCTCTCTCTCTCTCTCTCTCTCTCTCTCTCTCTCTGCCTCCCCATCTCTCTCTCTCTGCCTCTCCATCTCTCTCTCTCTCTGCCTCTCCATCTCTCTCTGCCTCTCCATCTCTCTCTGTCTCTGCCTCTCCATCTCTCTCTGTCTCTGCCTCTCCATCTCTCTCTCTCTCTCTCTGCCTCTCCATCTCTCTCTCTCTCTGCCTCTCCATCTCTCTCTCTGCCTCTCCATCTCTCTCTCTGCCTCTCCATCTCTCTCTCTGCCTCCTCTCTCACTCTCTCTGCCTCCATCTCCATCTCTCTCACTCTCTCTCTCTGCCTCTCTCTCTCTGTCTCTCTCTGTGTCTCTCTCTCTCTGCATCTCTCTCTCTCTCACTCTAGGGTCTCTCTCTCTCTCCCCCTCTCTGCCTCCCTCCCTCTCAGTCTGTCCATTCCCATTGCTCCTGGGAGGTGTGTGTGGGTGACAGTGGTCCTAATGAAGATGTAAAACTGTGGTTAGCAGCAGGTTTCTGAAGGTTACTCTGTCTACACTGGGGGAAGTGAGAAAGAATCAAGTCACTGATGACATGTGACGGTTTCATCCAGGAATGATGCAAACCTGTGCTAATGAACCAACCCGGGGAGAGGACAGTGGAAAGATGAGAGCGACGGGGAAACGAGAGAGCAAAGGAGAGCAGGGTGGGCAGGCAGGGGACAGGGGATGTCCCAGACTGTGGCGCATCATAAGCCTGGGGAGGATGTCTGCTTCTCTCTGACATTTCGAAAGGGGGGAATGTGTTCAGACAACTCTCCCAACAAATCATGAGTTTGGGTAGGTGGGGCGGGGCGTGGCGGGGCGTGGTGGGGCGGTGCAGGGCGTTTTGGGGCGGAGCGTGGCGGTGCAGGGCGTTTTGGGGCGGGCGTGGCGGTGCAGGCGTGGTGGGGTGTGGCGGTGCAGGGCGTGGTGGGGTGTGGCGGTGCAGGGCGTTTGGGGCGGGGGCGTGGCGGTGCAGGGGCGTGGTGGGGTGTGGCGGTGCAGGGCGTTTTGGGGGCGGGCGTGGCGGTGCAGGGCGTTTTGGGGCGGCGTGGCGGTGCAGGGCGTTTTGGGCGTGGCGTGTGCGGTGCAGGGCGTGGGGCGTGGCGGTGCAGGGGCAGGGCGTGGCGGTGCAGGGCGTTTTGGGGCGGGCGTGGCGGTGCAGGGCGTTTTTGGCGTGGCGTGGCGGTGCAGGGCGTTTTGGGGGCGTGGCGGTGCAGGACGTTTTGGGGCGTAGCGGTGCAGGGCGTTTTGGGGCGTGGCGGTGCAGGGCGTTTTCAGAACAAGCGTGGCGGTGCAGGGGCGTTTGGGGGCGCGTGGCGGTGCAGGGGCGATCGGAGCGGGGTGTGGTGGGGCGTGGCGGTGCAGGGTGTTTTGGGGCGGGGCGGTGCGCGGCGTTACCGGTAGTGTGCTTCCCATTTCCGACTCGTCACCTCTGGGGGGGGGGGGGGGGGGGAATACTGTAACAAGTGTATATGTGTCTGTGTAAAGTGTGTTTGAGGGTATTGGCTCTTTTGCTGTTGCTGCAGCATCAGTTGAACTACCAGGACAGCAGAATATTAGAGTCAATTAAATTGTCATTGCTCTGGCTTAGATCACTGGGCACATCGTCTTCCTCTATCCATGGGGTTTCCTCTCTGTCTTCATAATGAGAGTCAGAGAGCTGGAATGTCTGGGAGGCTGGTGTCTTTGAGCCACAGGACAGCTGAGTTCTTTCCAAACAAATGGATGGTGGGGTTACTGTAAGAGCAATTGCCTCCCGAGTGGCGCAGCGGTGTAAGGCACAGTGCTGGAGGCGTCACTACAGACCCAGGTTTGATCCCAGGCTGTGTCACAGTTGGCTGCGACTGGGAGACCCATGAGGTGGTGCACAATTGGCCCAGCTATCAAGCTATTCCCTATAGTGTACTACTTTGTGGTTCATTGGGGGCATATAAAGAGGGGGTCCTATATAGGGCTCTGGTCAAAAGTAATTCACCATATAGGTAATGGTGTTCCATTTGGGGCGTGCCTAATGATCTGAAGTTAAAAGACAGTGTGCAAAAACATTAGGAACACCTTCCTAATATTGAGTTGCACCCCTTTTGCCCTCAGAAACTCAATTTGTGATGCCATGGACTCTACAATGTGTCAAAAGCGTTCACAGGGATGCTGGTCCATGTTGACTCTACAAGGTGTCGAAAGCGTTCCACAGGGATGCTGGTCCATGTTGACTCTACAAGGTGTCCGTTCCACAGAGATGCTGGTCCATGCTGACTCCAAGGTGTCGAAAGCGTTCCACAGAGATGCTGGTCCATGTTGACTCTACAAGGTTGTCCAGAGATGCTGGTCCATGTTGACTCTACAACTAAAGCTCCACAGAGATGCTGGTCAATGTTGACTCTACAAGGTGTCGAAAGCATTCCACAGGGATGCTGGTCCATGTTGACTCTACAAGGTGTCGAAAGCGTTCCACAGGATGCTGGTCCATGTTGACTTGCACAAGGTGTCGAAAGCGTTCCACAGAGATGCTGGTCCATGTTGACTCTACAAGGTGTCCACAGAGATGCTGGTCCATGTTGACTCCAATGCTTCCCACAGTTGGAGTTGTCTGGATGTCCTTTGGGTGGTGGACCATTCTTGATCCACACGGGATACTGTTTGAAAAACCCAGAACTCTTTATTCACTCACCAGTGTCAATCTGTTGCGTGAATGACACACAGACACAATCCATGATGCTGCTTTGACCTTTCTCCTCCCCTTCATCTCACTGATTTGACGTCTAAGAGGACAACCAGTATGTCCTCACTGTGTGTAACCAGGATGTCCTCACTGAGTGTAACCAGGATGTCCTCAGTAATGGGATGTCCTCACTGTGTGTAACCAGGATGTCCTCACTGTGTGGGATGTCCTCACTGAGTGTAACCAGGATGTCCTCACTGTGTACCAGGATGATGTAACCAGGATGTCCTCACTGTGTGTAACCAGGATGTCCTCACTGTGTAACCAGGATGTCCTCACTGTGTGTAACCAGGATGTCCTCACTGTGTTACCAGGATGTCCTCACTGAGTGTAACCAGGATGTCCTCACTGAGTTACCAGGATGTCCTCACTGAGTGTAACCAGGATGTCCTCACTGTGTGTAACCAGGATGTCCTCACTGTGTGTAACCAGGATGTCCTCACTGTGTTACCAGGATGTCCTCACTGTGTTACCAGGATGTCCTCACTGTGTTACCAGGATGTCCTCACTGTGTGTAACCAGGATGTCCTCACTGTGTTACCAGGATGTCTCACTGTGTTACCAGGATGTCCACTGAGTGTAACCAGGATGTCCTCACTGTGTATAACCAGGTGTCCTCACTGTGTTGTAACCAGGATGTCCTCACTGAGTTACCAGGATGTCCTCACTGAGTGTAACCAGGATGTCCTCACTGTGTGTAACCAGGATGTCCTCACTGTGTGTAACCAGGATGTCCTCACTGTGTTACCAGGATGTCCTCACTGTGTTACCAGGATGTCCTCACTGTGTGTAACCAGGATGTCCTCACTGTGTTACCAGGATGTCCTCACTGTGTGTAACCAGGATGTCCTCACTGTGTGTTACCAGGATGTCCTCACTGTGTGTAACCAGGATGTCCTCACTGTGTTACCAGGATGTCCTCACTGTGTTACCAGGATGTCCTCACTGTGTGTAACCAGGATGTCCTCACTGTGTTACCAGGATGTCCTCACTGTGTAACCAGGATGTCCTCACTGTGTGTAACCAGGATGTCCTCACTGTGTTACCAGGATGTCCTCACTGTGTGTAACCAGGACTCACTGTGTGTGATGTCCTCACTGTGTTACCAGGATGTCCTCTGTGTGTAACCAGGATGTCCTCACTGTGTGTAACCAGGATGTCCTCACTGAGTGTAACAGGATGTCCTCACTGTGTTACCAGGAGGAGTGTAACCAGGATGTCCTCACTGAGTGTAACCAGGATGTCCTCACTGAGTGTAACCATGATGTCCTCACTGAGTGTAACCAGTATGTCCTCACTGAGTGTAACCATGATGTCCTCACTGAGTGTAACCAGTATGTCCTCACTGTGTTACCAGGATGTCCTCACTGTGTGTTACCAGGATGTCCTCACTGTGTTACCAGGATGTCCTCACTGAGTGTAACCAGGATGTCCTCACTGTGTAACCAGGATGTCCTCACTGTGTAACCAGGATGTCCTCACTGAGTGTAACCAGGATGTCCTCACTGAGTGTTACCAGGATGTCCTCACTGTGTGTAACCAGGATGTCCTCACTGTGTTACCATGATGTCCTCACTGTGTTACCAGGATGTCCTCACTGTGTTACCATGATGTCCTCACTGTGTGTAACCAGGATGTCCTCACTGTGTTACCAGGATGTCCTCACTGTGTTACCATGATGTCCCTACTGAGTGTAACTAGGATGTCCTCACTGAGTGTAACCAGGATGTCCTCACTGAGTGTAACCAGGATGTCCTCACTGAGTGTAACCAGGATGTCCTCACTGAGTGTAACCAGGATGTCCTCACTGAGTGTAACCAGGATGTCCTCACTGTGTAACCAGGATGTCCTCACTGAGTGTAACCAGGATGTCCTCACTGAGTGTAACCAGGATGTTCTCACTGTGTAACCAGGATGTCCTCACTGAGTGTAACCAGGATGTCCTCACTGAGTGTAACCAGGATGTCCTCACTGTGTAACCAGGATGTCCTCACTGAGTGTAACCAGGATGTCCTCACTGAGTGTAACCAGGATGTCCTCACTGTGTAACCAGGATGTCCTCACTGAGTGTAACCAGGATGTCCTCACTGTGTTACCAGGATCTCCTCACTGTGTAACCAGGATGTCCTCACTGAGTGTAACCAGGATGTCCTCACTGTGTAACCAGGATGTCCTCACTGTGATGTCCTCACTGTGTTAGGACCACTGTGTAACCAGGATGTCCTCACTGAGTGTAACCAGGATGTCCTCACTGAGTGTAACCAGGATCTCCTCACTGTGTAACCAGGATGTCCTCACTGAGTGTAACCAGGATGTCCTCACTGAGTGTAACCAGGATGTCCTCACTGAGTGTAACCAGGATGTCCTCACTGTTACCAGGATGTCCTCACTGATCAGGATGTCCTCACTGATGTCCTCACTGATAGGATCTCCTCACTGTGTATAACCTCACTGTGGCCACTAAACAATAGATACGTGGAATATCTAGTTGCTGTCATTGAACAAAACGGCTGTATGTCATTCAAATGTTTTTCAAAGTATTGGTTGGAGGTTTTAGGAAAATATTCAACAACTCTTGGAGGATTATAAAAGCTGACTTTAAAAAGACAACGTCTTTGTTATGAAAACCATTGTACCTTGGTTGGAAAATCAGGTATAGCAGCAGTATATAGGGCTGAATGTTTGATAAGGGCTCGTTAATACAATGGGCTCGTTAATACAATGGGTTTGTTAATAAAATGGCATTTCCAGATTCCTTGCCAGGTTCTTTGGTCACTTGAGTTGCACTGAGATCCAAATCCGATGATCTCAACATTACCCCCCCCCCCCCCCCGCCCGGCAGTGAAACGGTAGCTAACTATACAAGGGGCAGCCCGTCTGGGGTTATGTTGAAGCGTGTACACCCAAGCATGAGCAAAAACACACACACACACACACAAACACACACAAACACACACACACACACACACAACAGCCCCTGTCACCAGTAATGACTCCTGTATGACACCCTAAGCCAGGCCAGTCCTGTTTAGTCTGGGAAGCATCACATTAGAATAATCACTGCGTGTCAGACTACATTTAATAGACTTACACACACACATACACACAGAGAGAGAGGCGTGTACACACGTAGGTGCGTACACAAACACACACACAGTGTCACCCAGCTGGGCCGTCAAAGCCAGTACCATGCACCATCTTGTCCCATAGCAGAATGAACTGTGTTTGCTCTCTACGCAGAGAGGAGAGAGAGAGAGACCAAAGAGAGAGCAAAGAGCGAGCAAAGAGAGAGCAAAGAGAGAGAGAGAGCAAAAGAAAGAGAGAGAGAGA
>NW_027037173.1:0-17838 GCF_034236695.1 Oncorhynchus nerka
CCACACCGCATGGCCGCGGCCACCCTAATCTGGTGGTCCCAGCGCGCACCTCATCTCTCCCATGTGGTCATTCTCTCTTTCTCCCTTACCCATCTGTCTATCGCCTCCTTTGAATTCCATGCTGTCACAGTTACCAGCCCTTTCAAGCTTAACATCCTTATCATTTATCGCCCTCCAGGTTCCCTCGGAGAGTTCATCAATGAACTTGGCACTTGTCATCTCCCGTCTGGATTACTGCAACTCGCTGTTGGCTGGGCTCCCTGCCTGTGCCATTAAACCCCTACAACTCATCCAGAACGCCGCAGCCCGTCTGGTGTTCAACCTTCCCAAGTTCTCTCACGTCACCCCGCTCCTCCGCTCTCTCCACTGGCTTCCAGTTGAAGCTCGCATCCGCTACAAGACCATGGTGCTTGCCTACGGAGCTGTGAGGGGAACGGCACCTCAGTACCTCCAGGCTCTGATCAGGCCCTACACCCAAACAAGGGCACTTTGTTCATCCACCTCTGGCCTGCTCGCCTCCCTACCACTGAGGAAGTACAGTTCCCGCTCAGCCCAGTCAAAACTGTTCGCTGCTCTGGCCCCCCAATGGTGGAACAAACTCCCTCACGATGCCAGGACAGCGGAGTCAATCACCACCTTCCGGAGACACCTGAAACCCCACCTCTTTAAGGAATACCTAGGATAGGATAAAGTAATCCTTCTCACCCCCCCTAGATGCACTATTGTAAAGTGGCTGTTCCACTGGATGTCATAAGGTGAAAGCACCAATGTGTAAGTCGCTCTGGATAAGAGCGTCTGCTAAATGACTTAAATGTAAATGTAAATGTAAGCGGGAGGGGAGGACCGAGCCGGCCTGGAGGATAGGGGACATAGAGAGTCAAAGGATGCAGAAAGGGAGGAGAGGAGGGTTGAGGAGGCAGAATCAGGAGATAAGGTTGGAGAAGGTTTGAGCAGAGGGAAGAGATGATAGGATGGAAGAGGAGAGAGTAGCGGGGGAGAGCGAGCGAAGGTTGGGACGGCGCGATACCATCCGAGTAGGGGCAGTGTGGGAAGTGTTGGATGAGAGCGAGAGGGAAAAGGATACAAGGTAGTGGTCGGAGACTTGGAGGGGAGTTTATTTATTTTTATTTATTTCACCTTTATTTAACCAGGTAAGCAAGTTGAGAACAAGTTCTCATTTACAATTGCGACCTGGCCAAGATAAAGCAAAGCAGTTCGACACATACAACGACACAGAGTTACACATGGAGTAAAAACATACAGTCAATAATACAGTAAAAAAAAAAAACAAAAAAAACAAGTCTATATACAATGTGAGCAAATTAGGTGAGAAGGGAGGTAAAGGCAAAAAAGGCCATGGTGGCAAAGTAAATACAATATAGCAAGTAAAACACTGGAATGGTAGTATTGCAATGGAAGAATGTGCAAAGTAGAAATAAAAATAATGGGGTGCAAAGGAGCAAAATAAATAAATAAATTAAATACAGTTGGGAAAGAGGTAGTTGTTTGGGCTAAATTATAGGTGGGCTATGTACAGGTGCAGTAATCTGTAAGATGCTCTGACAGTTGGTGCTTAAAGCTAGTGAGTGAGATAAGTGTTTCCAATTTAAGAGATTTTTGTAGTTCGTTCCAGTCATTGGCAGCAGAGAACTGGAAGGAGAGGCGGCCAAAGAAAGAATTGGTTTTGGGGGTGACTAGAGAGATATACCTGCTGGAGCGTGTGCTACAGGTGGGAGATGCTATGGTGACCAGCGAGCTGAGATAATGTGGGACTTTACCTAGCAGGGTCTTGTAGATGACATGGAGCCAGTGGGTTTGGCGACGAGTATGAAGCGAGGGCCAGCCAACGAGAGCGTACAGGTCGCAATGGTGGGTAGTATATGGGGCTTTGGTGACAAAACGGATAGCACTGTGATAGACTGCATCCAATTTGTTGAGTAGGGTATTGGAGGCTATTTTGTAAATGACATCGCCAAAGTCGAGGATTGGTAGGATGGTCAATTTTACAAGGGTATGTTTGGCAGCATGAGTGAAGGATGCTTTGTTGCGAAATAGGAAGCCAATTCTAGATTTAACTTTGGATTGGAGATGTTTGATATGGGTCTGGAAGGAGAGTTTACAGTCTAACCAGACACCTAAGTATTTGTAGTTGTCCACGTATTCTAAGTCAGAGCCGTCCAGAGTAGTGATGTTGGACAGGCGGGTAGGTGCAGGTAGCGATCGGTTGAAGAGCATGCATTTAGTTTTACTTGTATTTAAGAGCAATTGGAGGCCACGGAAGGAGAGTTGTATGGCATTGAAGCTTGCCTGGAGGGTTGTTAACACAGTGTCCAAAGAAGGGCCGGAAGTATACAGAATGGTGTCGTCTGTGTAGAGGTGGATCAGAGACTCACCAGCAGCAAGAGCGACCTCATTGATGTATACAGAGAAGAGAGTCGGTCCAAGAATTGAACCCTGTGGCACCCCCATAGAGACTGCCAGAGGTCCGGACAGCAGACCCTCCGATTTGACACACTGAACTCTATCAGAGAAGTAGTTGGTGAACCAGGCGAGGCAATCATTTGAGAAACCAAGGCTGTCGAGTCTGCCGATGAGGATGTGGTGGTTGACAGAGTCGAAAGCCTTGGCCAGATCAATGAATACGGCTGCACAGTAATGTTTCTTATCGATGGCGGTTAAGATATCGTTTAGGACCTTGAGCGTGGCTGAGGTGCACCCATGACCAGCTCTGAAACCAGATTGCATAGCAGAGAAGGTATGGTGAGATTCGAAATGGTCGGTAATCTGTTTGTTGACTTGGCTTTCGAAGACCTTAGAAAGGCATGGTAGGATAGATATAGGTCTGTAGCAGTTTGGGTCAAGAGTGTCCCCCCTTTGAAGAGGGGGATGACCGCAGCTGCTTTCCAATCTTTGGGAATCTCAGATGACACGAAAGAGAGGTTGAACAGGCTAGTAATAGGGGTGGCAACAATTTCGGCAGATAATTTTAGAAAGAAAGGGTCCAGATTGTCTAGCCCGGCTGATTTGTAGGGGTCCAGATTTTTCAGCTCTTTCAGAACTTCAGCTGAATGGATTTGGGAGAAGGAGAAATGGGGAAGGCTTGGGCGAGTTGCTGTTGGGGGTGCAGTGCTGTTGACCGGGGTAGGAGTTGCCAGGTGGAAAGCATGGCCAGCCGTAGAAAAATGCTTATTGAAATTCTCATTTATGGTGGATTTATCAGTGGTGACAGTGTTTCCTATCTTCAGTGCAGTGGGCAGCTGGGAGGAGGTGTTCTTATTCTCCATGGACTTTACAGTGTCCCAGAACTTTTTAGAGTTAGTGTTGCAGGAAGCAAATTTCTTCTTGAAAAAGCTAGCCTTGGCTTTTCTAACTGCCTGTGTATAACGGTTTCTAGCTTCCTGAACAGCTGCATATCACGGGGCTGTTCGATGCTAATGCAGAACGCCATAGGATGTTTTTGTGTTGGTTAAGGGCAGTCAGGTCTGGGGAGAACCAAGGGCTATATCTGTTCCTGGTTCTAATTTTCTTGAATGGGGCATGTTTATTTAACATTGTTAGGAAGGCATTTAAAAAAAATATCCAGGCATCCTCTACTGACGGGATGAGATCAATATCCTTCCAGGACACCCCGGCCAGGTCGATTAGAAAGGCCTGCTCGCTGAAGTGTTTCAGGGAGCGTTTTACAGTGATGAGTGGAGGTCGTTTGACCGCTGACCCATTACGGATGCAGGCAATGAGGCAGTGATCGCTGAGATCTTGGTTGAAGACAGCAGAGGTGTATTTAGAGGGGAAGTTGGTTAGGATGATATCTATGAGGGTGCCCGTGTTTAAGGCTTTGGGGGGGTATCTGGTAGGTTCATTGATAATTTGTGTGAGATTGAGGGCATCAAGTTTAGATTGTAGGATGGCTGGGGTGTTAAGCATGTTCCAGTTTAGGTCGCCTAGCAGCACGAGCTCTGAAGATAGATGGGGGGCAATCAGTTCACATATGGTGTCCAGAGCACAGCTGGGAGCAGAGGGTGGTCTATAGCAGGCGGCAACGGTGAGAGACTTGTTTTTAGAGAGGTGGATTTTTAAAAGTAGAAGTTCAAATTGTTTGGGTACAGACCTGGATAGTAGGACAGAACTCTGCAGGCTATCTTTGCAGTAGATTGCAACACCGCCCCTTTAGCAGTTCTATCTTGTCTGAAAATGTTGTAGTTTGGAATTAAAATTTCTGAATTTTTGGTGGTCTTCCTAAGCCAGGATTCAGACACAGCTAGAACATCCGGGTTGGCAGAGTGTGCTAAAGCAGTGAAAAGAACAAACTTAGGAGGAGGCTTCTAATGTTAACATGCATGAAACCAAGGCTATTACGGTTACAGAAGTCATCAAAAGAGAGCGCCTGGGGAATAGGAGTGGAGCTAGGCACTGCAGGGCCTGGATTCACCTCTACATCGCCAGAGGAACATAGGAGGAGAAGAATAAGGGTACGGCTAAAAGCAATAAGAATTGGTCGTCTAGAACGTCTGGAACAGAGAGTAAAAGGAGGTTTCTGGGGGCGATAAAATAGCATCAAGGTATAATGTACAGACAAAGGTATGGTAGGATGTGAGTACAGTGGAGGTAAACCTAGGTATTGAGTGATGAAGAGAGAGATATTGTCTCTAGAAACATCATTGAAACCAGGAGATGTCATTGCATGTGTGGGTGGTGGAACTAATAAGTTGGATAAGGTATAGTGAGCAGGACTAGAGGCTCTACAGTGAAATAAGCCAATAAACACTAACCAGAACAGCAATGGACAAGACATATTGACATTAAGGAGAGGCATCCTTAGTCGAGTGATCAGAAGGGTCCAGGGAGTGGAGAGGTTGGTTTGGGGGTCACGGCGATTTAGACAGCTAGCCAGGACATCGGTAGCAAGCTAGCATAGGATGGAGGTCTGTTGTTAGCCACCTCTTGCGTTCCGTCAGTAGATTAGTGGAGTTCCGTGTTGTAGAGGGGATTAGTCCAAATCACACAACAACAAAAAAATAAAAACAATAGATATAGTTATAGAGGCCCAAGAAGAAACATGTTAATAATAAAAATAAATAAATTGTCCGATTGTCTATTCTGAGAGCATCCGGTAAGACAGCTAACGGTTAGCAGGCCGAAGATGGGCATTCAGGTAACGTCGCGACGGAGGAGCCAGCCGGATCTCCTTCGGGTAGATAACGTCGGCAGTCCAGTTGTGAAGGCCTGGAGGGGCTCCGTGTAGGCAGTAAAACGGGTCCGGATAGGTGACTGCAGCCCAGGAGTGATTGACGGAGCTCAGGAGTGGTTGACGGAGCTCGCTAGCTCCGGAGTAATTGATGTTTGCTCCGGAATCGACGAAAGCAGATAGACACACGGATAGCAGCCAGCTAGCTGTGAGATCCGGGAGTGAATGTCCAGAGAGCAGTTGAAATCCAGGGACATGGAGAGAAAAAATCGGTCCGGTATGTTCCGTTCCGAGCCGCGCTGCGCCGTACAAAACTGGCGATAGATTTTCGAGTTAAAGGATAGCTAATGACCACAAACCGTGGTTAGCTGAATACGAACGAGTTGCCAGTAAAGAAGCTAACTAGCTTCTGATTAGCTTCTGGCTAGCTCCTGGCTAGCTTCTGGCTAGCTTCTTGGAGTTTCTGGCTAGCTTCTGGCTAGCTTCTTGGAGGATTGCAGATTTGATTGCAGATTTGAGGTAAATAATACGTATTTATACATATCAATTGGTGAGGCAGGTTGCAGGAGAGTGTATTGAAGATGAGTTGATGGAAAATAAAAATAAAATGTATGTGAAAAAAAAGTTGTAAATATATATATATACACGACACGACAAGACGAGGACAAAAGACGTCTGAACTGCTATGCCATCTTGGCAATAGCAGTTGCAATGAGGTTAGTGGAAGAACAGCATCTAGTAAAGATGAGGTCGAGCGTATTGCCTGCCTTGTGAGTAGGGGGGGAAGGTGAGAGGGTGAGGTCAAAAGAGGAGAGGAGTGGAAAGAAGGAGGCAGAGAGGAATGAGTCAAAGGTAGACGTGGGGAGGTTAAAGTCGCCCAGAACTGTGAGAGGTGAGCCGTCCTCAGGAAAGGAGCTTATCAAGGCATCAAGCTCATTGATGAACTCTCCGAGGGAACCTGGAGGGCGATAAATGATAAGGATGTTAAGCTTGAAAGGGCTGGTAACTGTGACAGCATGGAATTCAAAGGAGGCGATAGACAGATGGGTAAGGGGAGAAAGAGAGAATGACCACTTGGGAGAGATGAGGATCCCGGTGCCACCACCCCGCTGACCAGAAGCTCTCGGGGTGTGCGAGAGCACGTGGGCGGACGAAGAGAGAGCAGTAGGAGTAGCGGTGTTGTCTGTGGTGATCCATGTTTCCGTCAGTGCCAAGAAGTCGAGGGACTGGAGGGAGGCATAGGCTGAGATGAACTCTGCCTTGTTGGCCGCAGATCGGCAGTTCCAGAGGCTACCGGAGACCTGGAACTCCACGTGGGTCGTGCGCGCTGGGACCACCAGATTAGGTGGCCGCGGCCATGCGGTGTGGAGCGTTTGTATGGTCTGTGCAGAGAGGAGAGAACAGGGATAGACAGACACATAGTTGACAGGCTAGAGAAGAGGCTACGCTAATGCAGAGGAGATTGGAATGACAAGTGGACTACACGTCTCGAATGTTCAGAAAGTTAAGCTTACGTAGCAAGAATCTAATTGACTAAAATGATTAAAATGATACAGTACTGCTGAGGTAGGCTAGCTGCGTTGTTGACACTACCCTAATCAAGTCGTTCCGTTGAGTGTGAAGTTTCTACAATGCTGCTATTCGGGGGCTAGCTGGCTAGCTAGCAGTGTTGGTTACGTTACGTTGCGTTAGGAGAACGACAATAGCTGGCTAGCTAACCTAGAAAATCGCTCTAGACTACACAATTATCTTTGAAAAAAAGACGGCTATGTAGCTAGCTATGTAGCTAGCTACGATCAAACAAATCACACCGTTGGGACTGTAATGAAATGAAATGAAAATGTGATACTACCTGTGGAGCGAAGCGGAATGCGACTGGAATGCGAAAGTTCTATTCAGTAGACGTTGGCTGGCTGTTGGCTAGCTAGGAGTGTCTCCTACGTTAAGGACGACAAAATAGCTGGCTAGCTAACCTCGGTAAATTAAGATAATCACTCTAAGACTACACACTCTAAACTACACAATTATCTTGGATACGAAGACAGCAAAGACAACTATGTAGCTAGCTAATACTACACTAATCAAGTCGTTCAGTTGAGTGTGATAGTTACTACAGTGCTACGGTAGACGGTGAACGTGTTGGGCAGATAGGAGGACGACGAAATACGATAATTACGCAATTATCTTTGATACAACGACGGCTATGTAGCTAGCTAAGAAGAAATTGCTAAGATTAGACAAATCAGACCGTTGTACTATAATGAAATGTAATGAAATGTAATGAAAAAGTTATACAACCTGCAGACCGAAGGAGACCGAAGAGCGGATGCGACCGGCTCGCTCCAACCCGGAAGCCGCTCCGTGGCTCGACGACTCATTACGAGCTCACAGAACAGGGCTCCGGGCAGCCGAGCGGAAATGGAGGAAAACTCGCCTCCCTGCGGACCTGGCATCCTTTCACTCCCTCCTCTCTACATTTTCCTCTTCTGTCTCTGCTGCTAAAGCCACTTTCTACCACTCTAAATTCCAAGCATCTGCCTCTAACCCTAGGAAGCTCTTTGCCACCTTCTCCTCCCTCCTGAATCCTCCTCCCCTCCCCCCCTCCTCCCTCTCTGCAGATGACTTCGTCAACCATTTTGAAAAGAAGGTCGACGACATCCGATCCTCGTTTGCTAAGTCAAACGACACCGCTGGTTCTGCTCACACTGCCCTACCCTGTGATCTGACCTCTTTCTCCCCTCTCTCTCCAGATGAAATCTCGCGTCTTGTGACGGCCGGCCGCCCAACAACCTGCCCGCTTGACCCTATCCCCTCCTCTCTTCTCCAGACCATTTCCGGAGACCTTCTCCCTTACCTCACCTCGCTCATCAACTCATCCCTGACCGCTGGCTACGTCCCTTCCGTCTTCAAGAGAGCGAGAGTAGCACCCCTTCTGAAAAAACCTACACTCGATCCCTCCGATGTCAACAACTACAGACCAGTATCCCTTCTTTCTTTTCTCTCCAAAACTCTTGAACGTGCCGTCCTTGGCCAGCTCTCCCGCTATCTCTCTCAGAATGACCTTCTTGATCCAAATCAGTCAGTTTTCAAGACTAGTCATTCAACTGAGACTGCTCTTCTCTGTATCACGGAGGCGCTCCACACTGCTAAAGCTAACTCTCTCTCCTCTGCTCTCATCCTTCTAGACCTATCGGCTGCCTTCGATACTGTGAACCATCAGATCCTCCTCTCCACCCTCTCCGAGTTGGGCATCTCCGGCGCGGCCCACGCTTGGATTGCGTCCTACCTGACAGGTCGCTCCTAACAGGTGGCGTGGCGAGAATCTGTCTCCTCACCACGTGCTCTCACCACTGGTGTCCCCCAGGGCTCTGTTCTAGGCCCTCTCCTATTCTCGCTATACACCAAGTCACTTGGCTCTGTCATAACCTCACATGGTCTCTCCTATCATTGCTATGCAGACGACACACAATTAATCTTCTCCTTTCCCCCTTCTGATGACCAGGTGGCGAATCGCATCTCTGCATGTCTGGCAGACATATCAGTGTGGATGACGGATCACCACCTCAAGCTGAACCTCGGCAAGACGGAGCTGCTCTTCCTCCCGGGAAGGACTGCCCGTTCCATGATCTCGCCATCACGGTTGACAACTCCACTGTGTCCTCCTCCCAGAGCGCTAAGAACCTTGGCGTGATCCTGGACAACACCCTGTCGTTCTCAACTAACATCAAGGCGGTGGCCCGTTCCTGTAGGTTCATGCTCTACAACATCCGCAGAGTACGACCCTGCCTCACACAGGAAGCGGCGCAGGTCCTAATCCAGGCACTTGTCATCTCCCGTCTGGATTACTGCAACTCGCTGTTGGCTGGGCTCCTGCCTGTGCCATTAAACCCCTACAACTCATCCAGAACGCCGCAGCCCGTCTGGTGTTCAACCTTCCCAAATTCTCTCACGTCACCCCGCTCCTCCGCTCTCTCCACTGGCTTCCAGTTGAAGCTCGCATCCGCTACAAGACCATGGTGCTTGCCTACGGAGCTGTGAGGGGAACGGCACCTCAGTACCTCCAGGCTCTGATCAGGCCCTACACCCAAACAAGGGCACTGCGTTCATCCTCCTCTGGCCTGCTCGCCTCCCTACCACTGAGGAAGTACAGTTCCCGCTCAGCCCAGTCAAAACTGTTCGCTGCTCTGGCCCCCCAATGGTGGAACAAACTCCCTCACGACGCCAGGACAGCGGAGTCAATCACCACCTTCCGGAGACACCTGAAACCCCACCTCTTTAAGGAATACCTAGGATAGGATAAAGTAATCCTTCTCACCCCCTTAAAAGATTTAGATGCACTATTGTAAAGTGGCTGTTCCACTGGATGTCATAAGGTGAATGCACCAATTTGTAAGTCGCTCTGGATAAGAGCGTCTGCTAAATGACTTAAATGTAATGTAAATGAGACAACATTCACAAATTCTACAGCACAAGGCAGAGTAATGTCTTAAATGTAAAACTAACAATTACTCAGTAATCCATGCATTCTGGGAATGCTATAAAATCCCAAAGTTATGGGCGGAGTTAGGAAGTTGTCTGTCAGAAGTATTACAATGTAAATGTACTTTTAATCCGCCTGTCTTAATATTTCAAGACATGGCACATGAGCGTGGAGATACAACATAGATTGGACAAAATTTTACTTGTCAATAATCTTGAAAAAAAAACATATACTTAAAAACTGTAAATCAACCAATCTTCCAGCAGTAACACAATGGAAAGGTCGTTATTATCTAAATGTTGAAAGCGCGTGGGCGGCGACGGAGAGAAACAAAATGGTGCCGTTTGAGGCAATGTGTCGGAAAAAGAAATTGTTCAAAAAATGTAAGAAAATCACTTTACCATCAAGTTCCAAATGGATAAATACCAATCTTCGGGGAAAACAGGCGCATGCAAGGTTGAGTGTTTTTTGTGTGTACGCACCTGATAAATGATGGGAAAGTGTCCATGCATAAGCACGACTTCTAGTGGTTAAAGAATTGTATGGCAAGCAAAGATGAAAACATCTTTAGAGGGTTGAAGTTGAGGAATGTTTCGATAAGAAGAGCATGGCTACAGTGTGTCGCTGTCAAAATGAGGGTTACTTCAAGAGAGGTGTATTTAGATGCCCTTAAACTTCTGTACACACGTCATGCCATCAGAACGTACTGTACTGCCTCTGAGGCTGCTGTAAGGGGCTGTCTCTGAGGATGCTGTGAGGGTCTGTCTGTCTCTGAGGATGCTGTAAGGGCTGTCTCCGAGGATGCTGTGAGGGTCTGTCTGTCTCTGAGGATTCTGTAAGGGCTGTCTCTGAGGATGCTGTAAGGACTGTCTCTGAGGATGCTGTAAGGGCTGTCTCTGAGGATGCTGTGAGGGTCTGTCTGTCTCTGAGGATGCTGTAAGGGCTGTCTCCGAGGATGCTGTGAGGGTCTGTCTGTCTCTGAGGATGCTGTGAGTGGTTGGCTGTCTCTGAGGATGCTGTGAGAGGCTGGCTGTCTCTGAGGATGCTGTGAGTGGCTGGCTGTCTCTGAGGATGCTGTAAATGCTGTCTCTGAGGATGCTGTGAGGGTTATCTCTGAGGATGATGTGAGGGGCTGTCTCTGGATAGAGCCAGAGTGTTCAATTAATAAATGGGAGCTGAGTGAACGCAGCATGGTCCCGTAAAGCTACAGGAGGCCCTTCCCCAGGGCCAGGCCCTATGATTTATGACATGAACCAGAAATGGGAAGGGAGGGGAGTGGGACGGATGAAGAGATAGAGAGAAAGAGAAGGGAAGTCTGTCTTCAATCAGACTAGATGCCTCTGGGCCATGTTTTACTCTAGATTATAGATTCTGATAACTCAAATGGTGAACATTATTTTCACAGAGAGGGAGGATTCCTGACAGATATAAAGCATGATGTCACATTTTCAACATGCACACTTGGACGTTCCTGTCATTCCTGTCTTGCAGGAAATCACGCACAGAATGAGCAGTATGGCTTGTGGCATTGTCATGCTGGAGGGTCGTGTCAGGATGAGCTTATTGTTTTGTTCTGTTGTGTTTGATTAAACATTATGGACACTTACCACACTGCGCATTGTTCCTCCGATCCTTCTCGCTACTCCTCAGAAGAGGAGGATGAGATCCGTTACATAGCTGGGGTAGCCTAGCCCAGCAGTTCCCAACTCCTCAGAAGAGGAGGATGAGATCCGTTACATAGCTGGGGTAGCCTAGCCCAGCAGTTCCCAACTCCTCAGAAGAGGAGGATGAGATCCGTTACATAGCTGGGGTAGCCTAGCCCAGCAGTTCCCAACTCCTCAGAAGAGGAGGATGAGATCCGTTACATAGCTGGGGTAGCCTAGCCCAGCAGTTCCCAACTCCTCAGAAGAGGAGGACGAGATCCGTTACATAACTGGGGTAGCCTAGCCCAGCAGTTCCCAACTCCTCAGAAGAGGAGGACGAGATCCGTTACATAGCTGGGGTAGCCTAGCCCAGCAGTTCCCAACTCCTCAGAGGAGGACGAGATCCGTTACATAGCTGGGGTAGCCTAGCCCAGCAGTTCCCAACTCCTCAGAGGAGGACGAGATCCGTTACATAGCTGGGGTAGCCTAGCCCAGCAGTTCCCAACTCCTCAGAGGAGGACGAGATCCGTTACATAGCTGGGGTAGCCTAGCCCAGCAGTTCCCAACTCCTCAGAAGAGGAGGACGAGATCCGTTACATAGCTGGGGTAGCCTAGCCCAGCAGTTCCCAACTCCTCAGAGGAGGACGAGATCCGTTACATAGCTGGGGTAGCCTAGCCCAGCAGTTCCCAACTCCTCAGAAGAGGAGGACGAGATCCGTTACATAGCTGGGGTAGCCTAGCCCAGCAGTTCCCAACTCCTCAGAGGAGGACGAGATCCGTTACATAGCTGGGGTAGCCTAGCCCAGCAGTTCCCAACTCCTCAGAGGAGGACGAGATCCGTTACATAGCTGGGGTAGCCTAGCCCAGCAGTTCCCAACTCCTCAGAAGAGGAGGACGAGATCCGTTACATAGCTGGGGTAGCCTAGCCCAGCAGTTCCCAACTCCTCAGAGGAGGACGAGATCCGTTACATAGCTGGGGTAGCCTAGCCCAGCAGTTCCCAACTCCTCAGAGGAGGACGAGATCCGTTACATAGCTGGGGTAGCCTAGCCCAGCAGTTCCCAACTCCTCAGAAGAGGAGGACGAGATCCGTTACATAGCTGGGGTAGCCTAGCCCAGCAGTTCCCAACTCCTCAGAAGAGGAGGACGAGATCCGTTACATAGCTGGGGTAGCCTAGCCCAGCAGTTCCCAACTCCTCAGAGGAGGACGAGATCCGTTACATAGCTGGGGTAGCCTAGCCCAGCAGTTCCCAACTCCTCAGAGGAGGACGAGATCCGTTACATAGCTGGGGTAGCCTAGCCCAGCAGTTCCCAACTCCTCAGAGGAGGACGAGATCCGTTACATAGCTGGGGTAGCCTAGCCCAGCAGTTCCCAACTCCTCAGAGGAGGACGAGATCCGTTACATAGCTGGGGTAGCCTAGCCCAGCAGTTCCCAACTCCTCAGAAGAGGAGGACGAGATCCGTTACATAGCTGGGGTAGCCTAGCCCAGCAGTTCCCAACTCCTCAGAGGAGGACGAGATCCGTTACATAGCTGGGGTAGCCTAGCCCAGCAGTTCCCAACTCCTCAGAGGAGGACGAGATCCGTTACATAGCTGGGGTAGCCTAGCCCAGCAGTTCCCAACTCCTCAGAAGAGGAGGACGAGATCCGTTACATAGCTGGGGTAGCCTAGCCCAGCAGTTCCCAACTCCTCAGAAGAGGAGGACGAGATCCGTTACATAGCTGGGGTAGCCTAGCCCAGCAGTTCCCAACTCCTCAGAAGAGTAGGACGAGATCCGTTACATAGCTGGGGTAGCCTAGCCCAGCAGTTCCCAACTCCTCAGTACTCCTACATCCCGCGGCTATGCTCGCACATGTCTGAACAAACTAAGAAAGCCCACCGCAAAGTATTCATCAGACCATTAGCCCGTCACATCTATGACATCTCAACATGAGTTGCCAAATACAAGTACACTGGCAGTACATTTTTATGTTGAGAAATCAGTCTTGTCATGTTTATTAAAAAGATGCAGGGTTGAGCTCAATTCCTAACTCACTCAGCTATTACATTCAGGGAGTGTAGACCAAAAACCAATGATCTGGAAACGAATGTATTTCATTGTTCAAGAGGCAGAGTGGCGTGGGAGGCAATTCATGCCTAAAATTGAATATAAAAAATAGTTATGTTTAAAGGGTTGTGTATGCTGCAGTTCTGTGGTGAGTTTTATAGCATGCTAAATGAGGCCATAAATATAACTAGGGGTAGCCTCGCCCAGCAGTTCCCAACTCCAGTCCTCGAGTACCCCCACAGCACGTGTTGTAGCCCAGACAAACATACCTGATTCAACTCATTGAGGGCCTGATGATTAGTTGACAAGTTGAAGTGTGCTTGTCCGGGGCTACAATAAAACTGTGTACTGTTGGGGATACTGGAGGACCGGAGCTGGGAACCACTGGCCTAGGCTACTATATGCCAGTGTGGGGTTAGCATGGTAACTGGACTGAGTTTAAACCTTGACAAGTGTTGCCCAAGGATAAATGTCTGCTGAGTGAAAAAGGTTTCAGAGTCAGACCTCTTGGCATCACAACTTTTTTTATTTAACTAGGCAAGTCAGTTAAGAAACAAATTCTTATTTACAATGACGGCCTACACCGGCCAAACCCGGATGATGCTTAGCCAATTGTGCGCTGCCCTATGGGACTCTCAATCACAGCCAGTTGTGATACAGCCTGGATTTGAACCGGGGTGTCTGTAGTGATGCCTCAAGCACTGAGATGCAATGCCTTAGACTACTGCACCACTCGGGAGCCCCAACTTCTTCTGCACTGGTCAGAAATGGGATGGAGATCACTGAAGGTGTGTTTTGGAGTGGGGTGTCCTAGAGCAGAGAGGTGCAGTTATATTTCACCTGTCCTGCTAGGTCTGGATAGGTAACAGCAAAATGATCAAAGGTGTTAGTAATTGTAATTAAATGTAATGTAATGTAAATGTAATTGTCAGTGAAAGTTACAGAAAAGCAAGACAAGGTTGTGAGGTTTGGCAAGGTTGTTGTAAGGTACTGGGTGTCGAGTGTGAAGTCAGGCGCAGGAAAGTTCAATATAGTGCTCTTTTAATGCACACACGGCCACCCCACTAAACACTGGGTGCTCAAAACAAAATGCCCCAGACACGGGGAACGAAAACTGTCCAGCACTATATACGAACATACACCAACACGTTCGTCTGTATTAAACATCAGGGTTAAAATAATCAATCCCGCACAAAGAAACGGGCGGGCCGGCTGACTAATAAAGGCCAACTAATTACAACAAACTCAAAACAGGTGTAATCAATAAACACATAAGGAGGGGGCGAAAATAATCAGTGGCAGCTAGTAGGCCGGCGACGAAGACCGCCGAGCGCCACCCGAACGCTCGGCGGTCCTTCGGTCGGAGTCGTGACAGTTGTGAGGTTTGTAAATCTCATTAAACGTTGAAGAGCATATAGCACTAGAGGCACATTCACGCTCCTCTTGCAAAACACAATCGTAGAAAACAAACGGTCCTCAATCAGCCGTTTGAATTTCCCCAGAGGCACCAATTCATCCAAATTGAGAGAGCCTTGCATAACCGATAAAGACCAACAACACTAGGCCTATATTGTAAAGGCTAATATTATAACACCAATATTTAATGGTGTTAGTCTCCTGGTACAAATAACCACTCCTGTTACATCACTTTACTATTTCTATCTGCTTCAGAATTTCCTTAGAATTCCTTCCCGCGGCTCCGAACATCAATTTTCCCGGTAGAACTAATTCAGGTGGGTGTAGGGGTGTGTATGACGCACAGGTCGTGTAGACTATACCGAATAGTAGCGGGATGAATACTGTAGGCTACTCTTTGCCTAACCATTCGAGATTCGGGGCGGGGTGTGAGGAGTGGGGGCGGGGTGTGAGGAGTGGCCGGCCGTCCCAATTTCTGCAGAACAAGATTGGGTTTTGGGTTCTATAAGGGAATGGGATTCCTGCCTGCGCGCACCAGATAGTGCATCAGCCACATTGTAAGTTTATACATTTTCCTCACGCTTTTGTTTGTTTGTTGTGCATGCAAACCTAGTCTACATTGAAATAATACAAAAATGTTGTGATTTAACGAATTTGCTGACAATGTCTCAGTGTATATGCCTAATTATCCTTTTGAGGGACATACTTGGAAATATAATGTAGGTTTTTATAGACAAACTTTTGAATTCAATGGGTGGTTTTGAGGATGTTATTCTAAGTGCAAAGTTGTTAAGTACATTTTTTAAAATATAAAATAATCGTGTAGGCTAATAAAATAAATAGGCTGAAGTGAATTGATCACAAATCCCTCTAATGATGGTGTCCATTGGATAGGCCTACCTGTCGTCGCAGTTTGCGTTCATTTAAGTTCAGCAAGTGAATAGTCTACTCTGAAATGTTAAACATTTAGGGCTACAAAGATAATACAGCTGCCTTGTTGATTATAGTTAGGCTATAGACAGCATGCACAACTTGTATGTTCAAAATGTTTGAAGAGTGTATTGAACAAATGAATTAGGTTCAAATTATTATGGAAAATATATATCTTTGCGTGGATAAACCGGATCAAAAATAAACAGTAGAATGGTATGTGTGCATGTTTGCTTGAAATTAATTGTAAGACATTCTTGTCCGTTTGCCAAAATCATGTTCTGAGAACATTTGGATAACTTTCTCAAACATTCTGTGACAGTCTTTGTTCCCAAAATGGGTGTGTTGGTTGTAGATAAATGGTGTTCACTGGTAGTGGAGCCTCCTGCCAGCTGGATGCTGTAACAGTATTTCACAGACACTCCAGACTACTGCAGATCATGCTTATCATACTACCCACCATTAATCACCATGCTGTACAGTTGCATAATAGACCATTCCCCTGTTAAAGTACATTTCACTAATGAAGTTTGTCAATGGATGATGCCTTATGATGCTGGGATGTTAGTACCTTATGATGCTGGGATGTTAGCACCTTATGATTCTGGGATGTTAGTACCTTATGATGCTGGGATGTTAGCACCTTATGATGCTGGGATGTTAGTACATTTACATTTACATTTAAGTCATTTAGCAGACGCTCTTATCCAGAGCGACTTACAAATTGGTGCATTCACCTTATGACCTCCAGTGGAACAGTAGTGCATCTAAATCTTTTCAGGGGGAGGGGGGGTGAGAGGGATTACTTTATCCTATCATGTTAGTCATAAGGTGTTAGTACCTTATGATTCTGGGATGTTAGTACCTTATGATGCTGGGATGTTAGTACCTTATGATTCTGGGATGTTAGCACCTTATGATGCTGGGATGTTAGCACCTTATGATTCTGGGATGTTAGCACCTTATGATTCTGGGATGTTAGTACCTTATGATTCTGGGATGTTAGTACCTTATGATTCTGGGATGTTAGTACCTTATGATGCTGGGATGTTAGCACCTTATGATGCTGGGATGTTAGCACCTTATGATTCTGGGATGTTAGTACCTTATGATGCTGGGATGTTAGTACCTTATGATGCTGGGGTGTTAGTACCTTATGATGCTGGGATGTTAGCACCTTATGATGCTGGGATGTTAGCACCTTATGATGCTGGGATGTTAGCACCTTATGATGCTGGGATGTTAGCACCTTATGATTCTGGGATGTTAGCACCTTATGATTCTGGGATGTTAGCACCTTATGATGCTGGGATGTTAGCACCTTATGATGCTGGGATGTTAGCACCTTATGATGCTGGGGTGTTAGCACCTTATGATGCTGGGATGTTAGCACCTTATGATGCTGGGATGTTAGCACCTTATGATGCTGGGATGTTAGTACCTTATGATGCTGGGATGTTAGCACCTTATGATTCTGGGATGTCTTATGATGCTGGGATGTTAGCACCTTATGATTCTGGAATGTTAGCACCTTATGATTCTGGGATGTTAGCACCTTATGATGCTGGGATGTTAGCACCTTATGATTCTGGGATGTTAGCACCTTATGATTCTGGGATGTTAGCACCTTATGATGCTGGGATGTTAGCACCTTATGATGCTGGGGTGTTAGCACCTTATGATGCTGGGATGTTAGCATATTGTGATGTCTTGTTTTCTAACAGTGTATATCTAAAACCTCAAAGGGTTCATCGGCTGTCCCCATAGAATAACTATTTGAAGAACCCTTTTTGGTTCCAGGTAAAAACTATTGAAGCCAACACTTTTAGGTTCCTTGTAGAACCTTTTCTACAGAGGGTTAATTTGGGAAAACTTTTTTTTTAAGACAGTGTGATTGTTCTTTGGCCCAGATGAATGTCCACACGTTTGATTCTGGATTTTAGATGAGCCCCCCACAATGCTTTATGAATAAAGGCAGCCAGCACTCAAAGATGGTACATTATTTTGTTTTACTCCATAGTTTGACTTTCCAGGAAACCATGAATCAAGGATTGAGGTTGAGCAGGTACAATGTTTGTGATGCTGGTTGTAAACTCAAGACACGATGTTGAGTCTTAGTCTGACCAGATAAACACAGT
>NW_027037174.1:0-17839 GCF_034236695.1 Oncorhynchus nerka
TTGACCCAACCTGGCAACCTACTGTGGGTTGGTGCTATTGACCCAACCTGGCAACCTACTGTGGGTTGGTGCTATTGGCCCAACCTGGCAACCTGCTGTGGGTTGGTGCTATTGGCCCAACCTGGCAACCTGCTGTGGGTTGGTGCTATTGTCCCAACCTGGTTGACGCAGAGCAGAGCCTAAATGTCCTCAGGGCATGCTGCTCAGGGGTCTCTGACACATTCACATTCAAATGGTTCTTCCTACCCTGTTGCTCTGTCATTGTGTGTGTGTGTGTGTGTGTGTGTGTGTGTGTGTGTGTGTGTGTGTGTGTGTGTGTGTGTGTGTGTGTGTGTGTGTGCGCGCACACGCTCTCTCTCCAGTCTTAGTACATACGGCCACCTGCATTTTCTTTCTGTCAAATGATTTACAGTATAAATTAGAAAATGTTATGTTTTTGTCAGATGTTACAACAGATTGTACTAAACCCATTTAATTGGACCGTCTGGCAGGTATACAGTACATTTACATTTACATTTAAGTCATTTAGCAGACGCTCTTATCCAGAGCGACTTACAAATTGGTGCTTTCACCTTATGACATCCAGTGGAACAGCCACTTTACAATAGTGCATCTAGGTCTTTTAAGGGGGTGGGGGAAGGATTACTTTATCCTATCCTAGGTATTCCTTAAAGAGGTAAGGGGTTTCAGGTGTCTCCGGAAGGTGGTGATTGACTCCGCTGTCCTGGCGTCATGAGGGAGTTTGTTCCACCATTGGGGGGCCAGAGCAGCGAACAGTTTTGACTGGGCTGAGCGGGAACTGTACTTCCTCAGTGGTAGGGAGGCGAGGCAGGCCAGAGGTGGATGAGCCCTTGTTTGGGTGTAGGGCCTGATCAGAGCCTGGAGGTGCATTGAGGTGCCGTTCCTCACAGCCCGTAGGCAAGCACCATGGTCTTGTAGCGGATGCAAGCTTCAACTGGAAGCCAGTGGAGAGAGCGGAGGAGCGGGGTGACGGCGAGAGAAGGAAGGTTGAACACCAGACGGCTGCGGCGTTCTGATGAGTTGTAGGGTTTAATGGCACAGGCAGGGAGCCCAGCTACAGGAGTTGCAGTAATCAGACGGGGATGACAAGTGCCTGGATTAGGACCTGCGCCGCTTCCTGTGTAAGGCAGGGTCAGGTACTCTCTGCGGGATGTTGTAGAGCATGAACCTACAGGAACGGGCCGCCTTTGATGTTAGTTGGAGAACGACAGGGGTGTTGTCCAGGATCACGCCAAGGTTCTTAGCGCTCTGGGAGGAGGACACGATGGAGTTATCAACCGTGATGGCGAGATCATGGAACGGGCAGTCCTTCTCGGGAGGAAGAGCAGCCCGTCTTGCCGAGGTTCAGCTTGAGTGGTGATCCGTCATCCACACTGATGTCTGCCAGGCATGCAGAGATGCGATTCGCCACCTGGTCATCAGAGGGGGAAAGGAGAAGATTAATTGTGTGTCGTCTGCATAGGAATGATAGGAGAGACCATGAGGTTATGACAGAGCCAAGTGACTTGGTGTATAGCGAGAATAGAGAGGGCCTAGAACAGAGCCCTGGGGACACCAGTGGTGAGAGCGTGGTGAGGAGACAGATTCTCGCCCGCCACCTGGTAGGAGCGACCTGTCAGGTAGGACGCAACCAAGCATGGGCCGCGCCGAGATGCCTAAACTCGGAGAGGGTGGAGAGAGGATCTGATGGTTCACAGTATCGAAGGCAGCGATAGGTCTAGAAGGATGAGAGCAGAGGAGAGAGAGTTAGCTTTTAGCAGTGCGGAGTGCCTCGTGATACAGAGAAGAGCAGTCTCAGTTGAATGACTAGTCTTGAAACCTGACTGATTTGGATCAAGAAGGCATTCTGAGAGAGATAGCGGGAGAGCTGGCCAAGGACGGCACCTTCAAGAGTTTTGGAGAGAAAAGAAAGGATACTGGTCTGTAGTTGTTGACATCGGAGGGATCGAGTGTAGGTTTTTTCAGAAGGGGTGCAACTCTCGCTCTTCTTTGAAGACGGGAGGGACGAGGCCAGCGGTCAGGGATGAGTTGATGAGCGAGGTGAGGTAAGGGAGAAGGTCACCGAGATGGTCTGGAGAAGAGGAGGGGACCGGGTCAAGCGGGCAGGTTGTTGGGCGGCCGGCCGTCACAAGACGATGTCATCTGAGAGAGAGGGGAGAAAGAGGTCAGAGCACAGGGTAGGGCAGTGTGAGCAGAACCAGCGGTGTCGTTTGACTTAGCAAACGAGGACAGGATGTGTCGACCTTCTTTTCAAAATGGTTGACGAAGTCATCTGCAGAGGGAGGAGGGGGAGGATTCAAGAGGGAGGAGAAGGTGGCAAAGAGCTTCCTAGGGTTAGAGGCAGATGCTTGAATTTAGAGTGGTAGAAAGTGGCTTTTAGGCAGAAACAGAGGAGGAAAATGTGAGAGGAGGGAGTGAAAGGGATGCCAGGTCCGCCCAGGAGGCGAGTTTTCCTCCACACTCGGCTGCCCGGAGCCCTGTTCTGTGAGCTCGCATAATGAGTCGCCGAGCCACGGAGCGGGAGGGGAGGACCGAGCTGGCCTGGAGGATAGGGGACATAGAGAGTCAAAGGATGCAGAAAGGGAGGAGGAGGTTGAGGAGGCAGAATCAGGAGATAGGTTGGAGAAGGTTTGAGCAGAGGGAAGAGATGATAGGATGGAAGAGAGAGAGAGCGGGGGAGAGAGAGCGAAGGTTGGGACGGCGCGATACCATCCGAGTAGGGGCAGTGTGGGAAGTGTTGGATGAGGAGCGAGAGGAAAAGGATACAAGGTAGTGGTCGGAGACTTGGAGGGAGTTGCAATGAGGTTAGTGGAAGAACAGCATCTAGTAAAGATGAGGTCGAGCGTATTGCCTGCCTTGTGAGTAGGGGGGGAAGGTGAGAGGTGAGGTCAAAAGAGGAGAGGAGTGGAAAGAAGGAGGCAGAGAGGAATGAGTCAAAGGTAGACGTGGGAGGTTAAAGTCGCCCAGAACTGTGAGAGAGGTGAGCCGTCTCAGGAAAGGAGCTTATCAAGGCATCAAGCTCATTGGATGAACTCTCCGAGGGAACCTGAGGGCGATAAATGATAAGGATGTTTAAGCTTCTGAAAGGGCTGGTAACTGTGACAGCATGGAATTCAAAGGAGGCGATAGACAGATGGGTATGGAGAAAGAGAGAATGACCACTTGGGAGAGATGAGGATCTCCGATGCCCACCACCGCTGACCAGAAGCTCTCGGGGTGTGCGAGAGCACGTGGGCGGACGAAGAGAGAGCAGTAGGAGTAGCTGTGTTGTCTGGGGTGATCCATGTTTCCGTCAGAGCCAAGAAGTCGAGGGACTGGAGGGAGGCATAGGCTGAGATGAACTCTGCCTTGTTGGCCGCAGATCGGCAGTTCCATAGGCTACCGGAGACCTGGAACTCCACGTGGGTCGTGCGCGCTGGGACCACCAGATTAGTACACCAAATACTATTGGCCCAACCTGGCAACCTGCTGTGGGTTGGTGCTACTGGCCCAACCTGGCAACCTGCTGTGGGTTGGTGCTATTGGCCCAACCTGGCAACCTGCTGTGGGTTGGTGCTATTGTCCCAACCTGGTTGACGCAGAGCAGAGCCTAAATGTCCTCAGGGCATGCTGCTCAGGGGTCTCTGACACATTCACATTCAAATGGTTCCTCCTACCCTGTTGCTCTGTCATTGTGTGTGTGTGTGTGTGTGTGTGTGTGTGTGTGTGTGTGTGTGTGTGTGTGTGTGTGTGTGTGTGTGTGTGTGTGTGTGTGTGTGTGTGTGTGTGTTAGTACATACGGCCACCTGCATTTTCTTTCTGTCAAATGATTTACAGTATAAATTAGAAAATGTAATGTTTTTGTCAGACGTTACAACAGATTGTACTAAACCCATTTAATTGGACCGTCTGGCAGGTATACAGTACACCAAATACGGATGCAGGAGGAAGAGCGACAGTCGACTGGTGCACCGGAACCTCTGTGAAACCAGCAAGAAGCCCAAACCCATCCGGAAGAGGTGCAACGTGAACGAGTGCAGCCAGCCAACGTGAGCTCCTCTCCCCTTCACTCTCCCCCTCTATCCTTTCTCTGTCCATGTCCGAGCCATGTTGATAGGAGAGCATCCATTTCATCATCATCATCATCATCATCGCTCTAAGGGACACTTCCTCTCGACAAGGGACTGACGCTAAAGCACTCTGTCTGGATGACTAACCTAGTCGTTCCCAATAGTGGACAGATTGAATAATGAGATAATAACCTAGTCGTTCCCAGTAATGGACAGATTGAATAATGTGCTCTCTCTTGTTCTGTCTGCCCCCCCCCCTCTCTTATTCTGTCTGCCCCCAATCCTCCCTCTCTCTCTCTCTCTCTCTCTCTCTCTCTCTCTCTCTCTCTCTCTCTCTCTCTCTCTCTCCCTCCTCTCCCAGGTGGTTGGTGGAGGAGTGGAACCCGTGCAGTAAGACGTGTGGGAAGATTGGCTACCAGTCCAGGGTTGTTCAGTGTATGCAGGCCCTCCACAACGGCACCAACCGGACGGTCCACACTAAGTACTGTACAGAGGACAAGCCTGAGACCAGGAAGGTCTGTAACCCCTCTGCCTGCCCTGCGCAGTGGAGGACAGGGGCCTGGTCACAGGTAGGTCCCAGCATAGAGCTTCACCACAGAGTATACTCTAGACAAGGGTCTGGTCACAGGTGGGTCCCAGCATAGAGCTTCACCACAGAGTATAGAGCTTCATCACAGAGTATACTCTAGACAAGGGTCTGGTCACAGGTGGGTCCCAGCATAGAGCTTCACCACAGAGTATAGAGCTTCATCACAGAGTATACTCTAGACAAGGGCCTGGTCACAGGTGGGTCCCAGCATAGAGCTTCACCACAGAGTATACTCTAGACAAGGGCCTGGTCACAGGTAGGTCCCACCACAGAGTATAGAGCTTCACCACAGAGTATACTCTAGACAAGGGCCTGGACACAGGTAGGTCCCAGCATAGAGCTTCACCACAGAGTATACTCTAGACAAGGGCCTGGTCACAGGTAGGTCCCAGCATAGAGCTTCACCACAGAGTATAGAGCTTCACCACAGAGTATACTCTAGAGGTCCCAGGAGGGCCTGGTCACAGGTGGGTCCCAGTATAGAGCGTCACCACAGAGTATACTCTAGACAAGGGCCTGGACACAGGTAGGTCCCAGCATAGAGCTTCACCACAGAGTATACTCTAGACAAGGGCCTGGTCACAGGTAGGTCCCACATAGAGCTTCACCACAGAGTATAGAGCTTCACCACAGAGTATACTCTAGACAAGGGCCTGGACACAGGTGGGTCCCAGCATAGAGCTTCACCACAGAGTATACTCTAGACAAGGGCCTGGTCACAGGGGGGTCCCAGCATAGAGCTTCACCACAGAGTATACTCTAGACAAGGGCCTGTTCACAGGTGTGCCCCAGCATAGAGCTTCACCACAGAGTATACTCTAGACAAGGGCCTGGTCACAGGTAGGTCCCAGTATAGAGCTTCACCACAGAGTATACTCTAGACAAGGGTCTGGTCACAGGTGGGTCCCAGCATAGAGCTTCACCACAGAGTATAGAGCTTCACCACAGAGTATAGAGCTTCACCACAGAGTATAGAGCTTCACCACAGAGTATACTCTAGACAAGGGCCTGGTCACAGGTGGGTCCCAACATAGAGCTTCACCACAGAGTATACTCTAGACAAGGGCCTGTTCACAGGTGGGTCCCAGCATAGAGCTTCACCACAGAGTATAGAGCTTCACCACAGAGTATAGAGCTTCACCACAGAGTATAGAGCTTCACCACAGAGTATACTCTAGACAAGGGCCTGGTCACAGGTGGGTCCCAGCATAGAGCTTCACCACAGAGTATACTCTAGACAAGGGCCTGTTCACAGGTGGGTCCCAGCATAGAGCTTCACCACAGAGTATAGAGCTTCACCACAGAGTATAGAGCTTCACCACTTAGTATACTCTAGACAAGGGCCTGTTCACAGGTGTGTCCCAGCCAATGACGTATTTAACCCTGGGTTGCTGAAGCCACCGGTTGGCCTCATTAACACCACCCTGTAGGGCCAGTCCACCATTGCAATACATGGAATTCTACAGTATTTAAATGAAGGACAAAATGACATGTATTTAAGTATGTTCCTTTGTAGTGGGGCCAATAACATTAGTACTTTAAGGGGAAAAAAAATGTAATATATTTTTTACATGTTGTAAAAAACAACAACTGTTTAGCTCACATTGAATAATTATAAAGTCTAATTAATAATTATAAAGCTTCCAACATCTTTTCTACACTGGAGGACGACTACTAAGATGGCTGTGCAGTTGCTTCAATACAGCGCCCCCTGTTAGTCATCTAGGGTTTATACACATCTTTGGTCCCACCATGGAGCTCTGTCTCGGAGCAGACTGTTCACTAGACAAGGCCTGGTCACAGGTGGGTCCCAGCATGGAGCTCCGCCACAGATCCTATAGTACAGACAGGGGCCTGGTCTGGTCCTGGAGCTCCGCCACTGAGCATACTCTAGCAAGGGCCTGGTCACAGGTGGGTCCCAGCATGGAGCTCCACCACAAAGCCTACAGTACAGACAGGGGCCTGGTCATTTAGCTCCCCCACTGAGCAGTCTCTAGACAAGGGACCAGTCACAGGTGGGTCCCAGTATGGAGCTCCGCCACAAAGCCTACAGTACAGACAGGGGCCTGGTCATTTAGCTCCCCCACTGAGCAGTCTCTAGACAAGGGACCAGTCACAGGTGGGTCCCAGTATGGAGCTCCGCCACAGAGCCTTCAGTACAGACAGGGACCTGGTCATGGAGCTCTGTCACACAGCTCACAGTACTACTGAGGGGAACGGCACCTCAGTACCTCCAGGCTCTGACCAGGCCCTACACCCAAACAAGGGCACTGCGTTCATCCACCTCTGGCCTGCTCGCCTCCCTACCACTGAGGAAGTACAGTTCCCGCTCAGCCCAGTCAAAACTGTTCGCTGCTCTGGCCCCCCAATGGTGGAACAAACTCCCTCACGACGCCAGGACAGCGGAGTCAATCACCACCTTCCGGAGACACCTGAAACCCCACCTCTTTAAGGAATACCTAGGATAGGATAAAGTAATCCTTCTCACCGCCCCCCCCTTAAAAGATTTAGATGCACTATTGTAAAGTGGCTGTTCCACTGGATGTCATAAGGTGAATGCACCAATTTGTAAGTCGCTCTGGATAAGAGCGTCTGCTAAATGACTTAAATGTAAATGTACTTATCAGAGTTGGGGTCAACTCGATTTCAATTCAATCAATGATGGAATTGGAATTTCTGTTCACTAAAATAGAATTGTAGTTTTCTTTGAGAAATTGACTGAATTGAATTGTAAAATGAAGCTGAACCCTGCTGCTTTTTCCTGTGTTGTTTACCAGGGTTTCTGGAAAGGGAAGTTGCTCTATATCGATTTGTTTTAGGAATTGTGCTAGCTGACTGTTCTAGGGATTTCAGCGTTGTTTCTAACAACGGTGAAGAGCCAGCTGCTTTGAGTCTCGTCTGACCCGCTGTCTCTCTGTGTGGCCACCACAGTGTTCAGTAAGCTGTGGAGAGGGGATTCGACAGAGACAGGTTATCTGACCCGTTGTCTCTCTGTGTGTCTCTCTGTGGGGCCACCACAGTGTTCAGTAAGCTGTGGAGAGGGGATTCAACAGAGACAGGTTATCTGACCCGCTGTCTCTCTGTGTGGCCACCACAGTGTTCAGTAAGCTGTGGAGAGGGGATTCGACAGAGACAGGTTATCTGACCCGTTGTCTCTCTGTGTGTCTCTCTGTGGGGCCACCACAGTGTTCAGTAAGCTGTGGAGAGGGGATTCAACAGAGACAGGTTGTCTGACCCGCTGTCTCTCTGTGTGGCCACCACAGTGTTCAGTAAGCTGTGGAGAGGGGATTCGACAGAGACAGGTTATCTGACCTGCTGTCTCTCTGTGTGGCCACCACAGTGTTCAGTAAGCTGTGGAGAGGGGATTCGACAGAGACAGGTTGTCTGACCCGCTGTCTCTCTGTGGGGCCACCACAGTGTTCAGTAAGCTGTGGAGAGGGGATTCAACAGAGACAGGTTATCTGACCCGCTGTCTCTCTGTGTCTCTCTCTGTGTGGCCACCACAGTGTTCAGTAAGCTGTGGAGAGGGGATTCGACAGAGACAGGTTATCTGACCCAATGTCTCTCTGTGGGGCCACCACAGTGTTCAGTAAGCTGTGGAGAGGGGATTCAACAGAGACAGGTTATCTGACCTGCTGTCTCTCTGTGGGGCCACCACAGTGTTCAGTAAGCTGTGGAGAGGGGATTCGACAGAGACAGGTTATCTGACCCACTGTCTCTCTGTGTGGCCACCACAGTGTTCAGTAAGCTGTGGAGAGGGGATTCAACAGAGACAGGTTATCTGACCTGCTGTCTCTCTCTGTGGGGCCACCACAGTGTTCAGTAAGCTGTGGAGAGGGGATTCAACAGAGACAGGTTATCTGACCCGCTGTCTCTCTGTGTCTCTCTCTGTGGGGCCACCACAGTGTTCAGTAAGCTGTGGAGAGGGGGATTCAACAGAGACAGGTTATCTGACCCGCTGTCTCTCTGTGTCTCTCTCTGTGGGGCCACCACAGTGTTCAGTAAGCTGTGGAGAGGGGATTCAACAGAGACAGGTTATCTGACCCGCTGTCTCTCTGTGTCTCTCTCTGTGGGGCCACCACAGTGTTCAGTAAGCTGTGGAGAGGGGATTCAACAGAGACAGGTTATCTGACCCGCTGTCTCTCTGTGTCTCTCTCTGTGGGGCCACCACAGTGTTCAGTAAGCTGTGGAGAGGGGATTCGACAGAGACAGGTTATCTGACCCGCTGTCTCTCTGTGTCTCTCTCTGTGGGGCCACCACAGTGTTCAGTAAGCTGTGGAGAGGGGATTCGACAGAGACAGGTTATCTGACCCGCTGTCTCTCTGTGTCTCTCTGTGGGGCCACCACAGTGTTCAGTAAGCTGTGGAGAGGGGATTCAACAGAGACAGGTTATCTGACCTGCTGTCTCTCTGTGTCTCTCTGTGGGGCCACCACAGTGTTCAGTAAGCTGTGGAGAGGGGATTCGACAGAGACAGGTTATCTGACCCGCTGTCTCTGTGTCTCTCTCTGTGGGGCCACCACAGTGTTCAGTAAGCTGTGGAGAGGGGATTCAACAGAGACAGGTTATCTTGAACGACCTCACTGTCTCTCTGTGTCTCTCTGTGTGGCCACCACAGTGTTCAGTAAGCTGTGGAGAGGGGGTCGCCTCCTATTCAACAGAGACAGGTTATCTGACCCGCTGTCTCTCTGTGTCTCTCTCTGTGTGGCCACCACAGTGTTCAGTAAGCTGTGGAGAGGGGATTCAACAGAGACAGGTTATCTGACCTGCTGTCTCTCTGTGTCTCTCTGTGGGGCCACCACAGTGTTCAGTAAGCTGTGGAGAGGGGTGCCATTCAACAGAGACAGGTTATCTGACCCGCTGTCTCTCTGTGTCTCTCTCTGTGGGGCCACCACAGTGTTCAGTAAGCTGTGGAGAGGGGATTCGACAGAGACAGGTTATCTGACCCGCTGTCTCTCTGTGTCTCTCTCTGTGGGGCCACCACAGTGTTCAGTAAGCTGTGGAGAGGGGATTCAACAGAGACAGGTTATCTGACCCGCTGTCTCTCTGTGTCTCTCTGTGTGGCCACCACAGTGTTCAGTAAGCTGTGGAGAGGGGATTCGACAGAGACAGGTTATCTGACCTGCTGTCTCTCTGTGTCTCTCTGTGGGGCCACCACAGTGTTCAGTAAGCTGTGGAGAGGGGATTCAACAGAGACAGGTTATCTGACCCGCTGTCTCTCTGTGTCTCTCTCTGTGGGGCCACCACAGTGTTCAGTAAGCTGTGGAGAGGGGGATTCAACAGAGACAGGTTATCTGACCCACTGTCTCTCTGTGTCTCTCTCTGTGGGGCCACCACAGTGTTCAGTAAGCTGTGGAGAGGGGATTCAACAGAGACAGGTTATCTGACCCGCTGTCTCTCTGTGTCTCTCTCTGTGGGGCCACCACAGTGTTCAGTAAGCTGTGGAGAGGGGATTCAACAGAGACAGGTTATCTGACCCGCTGTCTCTCTGTGTCTCTCTCTGTGGGGCCACCACAGTGTTCAGTAAGCTGTGGAGAGGGGATTCAACAGAGACAGGTTATCTGACCCGCTGTCTCTCTGTGTCTCTCTCTGTGGGGCCACCACAGTGTTCAGTAAGCTGTGGAGAGGGGGATTCAACAGAGACAGGTTATCTGACCGCTGTCTCTCTGTGTCTCTCTCTGTGGGGCCACCACAGTGTTCAGTAAGCTGTGGAGAGGGGATTCAACAGAGACAGGTTATCTGACCTGCTGTCTCTCTGTGTCTCTCTCTGTGGGGCCACCACAGTGTTCAGTAAGCTGTGGAGAGGGGATTCAACAGAGACAGGTTATCTGACCCGCTGTCTCTCTGTGTCTCTCTCTGTGGGGCCACCACAGTGTTCAGTAAGCTGTGGAGAGGGGATTCAACAGAGACAGGTTGTGTGTAGAGCCACAGACAACACCATCGGCCAGTGTGAGGGAGACAAGCCTGAAACTGTCCTCATCTGTAAACTGAGCCCGTGTCCAGGTAGAGTACATACACACACATGCATGCTCTTACACACACACACACACACACACACACACACACACACACACACACACACACACACACACACACACACAAAAGATAGAAGTCAATGATGTGTAATAACTGTTTCTCCTGCTATCCCTATAAGTGCTTCAGGAGACCTCTGTAGCACTTATTGTTTGTGTGTGTGTGTGAGCTCTGATTACCTGGTGAGACAGGAGAGGAGAGGAGGGGGTTCTTAAAGAGCTCTGAATACCTGGGGAGACAGGAGAGGAGAGGAGGGGGTTCTTAAAGAGCTCTGATTACCTGGGGAGACAGGAGAGGAGAGGACGGGGTTCTTAAAGAGCTCTGATTACCTGGGGAGAGAGGAGTGGAGGGGGTTCTTAAGAGCTCTGATTACCTGGGGAGACAGGAGAGGAGAGGAGGGGGTTCTTAAAGAGCTCTGATTACCTGGGGAGACAGGAGAGGAAAGGAGGGGGTTCTTAAGAGCTCTGATTACCTGGGGAGACAGGAGAGGAGAGGAGGGGGTTCTTAAAGAGCTCTGATTACCTGGGGAGACAGGAGAGGAGAGGAGGGGGTTCTTAAAGAGCTCTGATTACCTGGGGAGACAGGAGAGGAGAGGAGGGGTTTCTTAAAGAGCTCTGATTACCTGGGGAGACAGGAGAGGAGAGGAGGGGGTTCTTAAGAGCTCTGATTACCTGGGGAGACAGGAGGGGAGAGAGGAGGGGGTTCTTAAAGAGCTCTGATTACCTGGTGAGACAGGAGAGGAGAGGAGGGGGTTCTTAAAGAGCTCTGATTACCTGGGGAGACAGGAGAGGAGAGGAGGGGGTTCTTAAAGAGCTCTGATTACCTGGGGAGACAGGAGAGGAGAGGAGGGGGTTCTTAAAGAACTCTGATTACCTGGGAAGACAGGAGAGGAGAGGAGGGGCTTCTTAACGAGCTCTGATTATCTGGGGAGACAGGAGAGGAGAGGAGGGGGTTCTTAAAGAGCTCTGATTACCTGGGGAGAGAGGAGAGGAGGGGGTTCTTAAGAGCTCTGATTATCTGGGGAGACAGGAGAGGAGAAGAACAGGGGTTCTTAAAGAGCTCTGATTACCTGGTGAGACAGGAGAGGAGAGGAGGGGGTTCTTAACGAGCTCTGATTATCTGGGGAGACAGGAGAGGAGAAGAACAGGGGTTCTTAAGAGCTCTGATTACCTGGGGAGACAGGAGAGGAGAGGAGGGGGTTCTTAAAGAGCTCTGATTACCTGGGGAGAGAGGAGAGGAGGGGGTTCTTAAGAGCTCTGATTACCTGGGGAGACAGGAGAGGAGAGGAGGGGGTTCTTAAAGAGCTCTGATTACCTGGGGAGACAGGAGAGGAGAGGAGGGGGTTCTTAAAGAGCTCTGATTACCTGGGGAGACAGGAGAGGAGAGGAGGGGGTTCTTAAGAGCTCTGATTACCTGGGGAGACAGGAGAGGAGAGGAGGGGGTTCTTAAAGAGCTCTGATTACCTGGGGAGACAGGAGAGGAGAGGAGGGGGTTCTTAAAGAGCTCTGATTATCTGGGGAGACAGGAGAGGAGAGGAGGGGTTTCTTAAAGAGCTCTGATTACCTGGGGAGACAGGAGAGGAGAGGAGGGGGTTCTTAAGAGCTCTGATTACCTGGGGAGACAGGAGAGGAGAGGAGGGGTTTCTTAAAGAGCTCTGATTACCTGGGGAGACAGAAGAGGAGAGGAGGGGGTTCTTAAAGAGCTCTGATTACCTGGGGAGACAGGAGAGGAGAGGAGGGGTTCTTAAAGAGCTCTGATTACCTGGTGAGACAGGAGAGGAGAGGAGGGGTTCTTAAAGAGCTCTGATTACCTGGGAGACAGGAGAGGAGAGGAGGGGGTTCTTAAAGAGCTCTGATTACCTGGGAGACAGGAGAGGAGAGGAGGGGGTTCTTAAAGAACTCTGATTACCTGGGAAGACAGGAGAGGAGAGGAGGGGGTTCTTAACGAGCTCTGATTATCTGGGGAGACAGGAGAGGAGAAGAACAGGGGTTCTTAAGAGCTCTGATTACCTGGGGAGACAGGAGAGGAGAGGAGGGGGTTCTTAAAGAGCTCTGATTACCTGGGGAGAGAGGAGAGGAGGGGGTTCTTAAGAGCTCTGATTACCTGGGGAGACAGGAGAGGAGAGGAGGGGGTTCTTAAAGAGCTCTGATTACCTGGGGAGACAGGAGAGGAGAGGAGGGGTTCTTAAGAGCTCTGATTACCTGGGGAGACAGGAGAGGAGAGGAGGGGATTCTTAAAGAGCTCTGATTACCTGGGGAGACAGGAGAGGAGAGGAGGGGGTTCTTAAAGAGCTCTGATTACCTGGGGAGACAGGAGAGGAGAGGAGGGGGTTCTTAAAGAGCTCTGATTATCTGGGGAGACAGGAGAGGAGAAGAACAGGGGTTCTTAAAGAGCTCTGATTACCTGGTGAGACAGGAGAGGAGAGGAGGGGGTTCTTAACGAGCTCTGATTATCTGGGGAGACAGGAGAGGAGAAGAACAGGGGTTCTTAAGAGCTCTGATTACCTGGGGAGACAGGAGAGGAGAGGAGGTGGTTCTTAAAGAGCTCTGATTACCTGGGGAGAGAGGAGAGGAGGGGGTTCTTAAGAGCTCTGATTACCTGGGGAGACAGGAGAGGAGAGGAGGGGGTTCTTAAAGAGCTCTGATTACCTGGGGAGACAGGAGAGGAGAGGAGGGGGTTCTTAAGAGCTCTGATTACCTGGGGAGACAGGAGAGGAGAGGAGGGGGTTCTTAAAGAGCTCTGATTACCTGGGGAGACAGGAGAGGAGAGGAGGGGGTTCTTAAGAGCTCTGATTACCTGGGGAGACAGGAGAGGAGGGGGTTCTTAAAGAGCTCTGATTATCTGGGGAGACAGGAGAGGAGAGGAGGGGTTTCTTAAAGAGCTCTGATTACCTGGGGAGACAGGAGAGGAGAGGAGGTGGTTCTTAAGAGCTCTGATTACCTGGGGAGACAGGAGAGGAGAGGAGGGGTTTCTTAAAGAGCTCTGATTACCTGGGGAGACAGAAGAGGAGAGGAGGGGGTTCTTAAAGAGCTCTGATTACCTGGGGAGACAGGAGAGGAGAGGAGGGGGTTCTTAAAGAGCTCTGATTACCTGGTGAGACAGGAGAGGAGAGGAGGGGGTTCTTAAAGAGCTCTGATTACCTGGGAGACAGGAGAGGAGAGGAGGGGGTTCTTAAAGAGCTCTGATTACCTGGGGAGACAGGAGAGGAGAGGAGGGGGTTCTTAAAGAGCTCTGATTACCTGGGGAGACAGGAGAGGAGAGGAGGGGGTTCTTAAAGAACTCTGATTACCTGGGGAGACAGGAGAGGAGAGGAGGGGTTCTTAAGAGCTCTGATTACCTGGGGAGACAGGAGAGGAGAGGAGGGGGTTCTTAAAGAGCTCTGATTACCTGGGGAGAGAGGAGAGGAGGGGGTTCTTAAGAGCTCTGATTACCTGGGGAGACAGGAGAGGAGAGGAGGGGGTTCTTAAAGAGCTCTGATTACCTGGGGAGACAGGAGAGGAGAGGAGGGGGTTCTTAAGAGCTCTGATTACCTGGGGAGACAGGAGAGGAGAGGAGGGGATTCTTAAAGAGCTCTGATTACCTGGGGAGACAGGAGAGGAGAGGAGGGGGTTCTTAAAGAGCTCTGATTACCTGGGGAGACAGGAGAGGAGAGGAGGGGGTTCTTAAAGAACTCTGATTATCTGGGGAGACAGGAGAGGAGAAGAACAGGGGTTCTTAAAGAGCTCTGATTACCTGGTGAGACAGGAGAGGAGAGGAGGGGGTTCTTAACGAGCTCTGATTATCTGGGGAGACAGGAGAGGAGAAGAACAGGGGTTCTTAAGAGCTCTGATTACCTGGGGAGACAGGAGAGGAGAGGAGGGGGTTCTTAAAGAGCTCTGATTACCTGGGGAGAGAGGAGAGGAGGGGGTTCTTAAGAGCTCTGATTACCTGGGGAGACAGGAGAGGAGAGGAGGGGGTTCTTAAAGAGCTCTGATTACCTGGGAGACAGGAGAGGAGAGGAGGGGTTCTTAAGAGCTCTGATTACCTGGGGAGACAGGAGAGGAGAGGAGGGGGTTCTTAAAGAGCTCTGATTACCTGGGGAGACAGGAGAGGAGAGGAGGGGGTTCTTAAGAGCTCTGATTACCTGGGGAGACAGGAGAGGAGGGGGTTCTTAAAGAGCTCTGATTATCTGGGGAGACAGGAGAGGAGAGGAGGGGTTTCTTAAAGAGCTCTGATTACCTGGGGAGACAGAAGAGGAGAGGAGGGGGTTCTTAAAGAGCTCTGATTACCTGGGGAGACAGGAGAGGAGAGGAGGGGGTTCTTAAAGAGCTCTGATTACCTGGTGAGACAGGAGAGGAGAGGAGGGGGTTCTTAAAGAGCTCTGATTACCTGGGGAGACAGGAGAGGAGAGGAGGGGGTTCTTAAAGAGCTCTGATTACCTGGGGAGACAGGAGAGGAGAGGAGGGGGTTCTTAAAGAGCTCTGATTACCTGGGGAGACAGGAGAGGAGAGGAGGGGGTTCTTAAAGAGCTCTGATTACCTGGGGAGACAGAAGAGGAGGAGGGGTTCTTAAAGAACTCTGATTACCTGGGGAGACAGGAGAGGAGAGGAGGGGGTTCTTAAAGAGCTTTGATTACCTGGGGAGACAGGAGAGGAGAGGAGGGGGTTCTTAAAGAGCTCTGATTACCTGGGGAGACAGGAGAGGAGACGAGGGGGTTCTTAAAGAGCTCTGATTACCTGGGGAGACAGGAGAGGAGAGGAGGGGGTTCTTAAGAGCTCTGATTACCTGGGAGACAGGAGAGGAGAGGAGGGTTCTTAAAGAGCTCTGATTACCTGGGGAGACAAGAGCTCTGAGGGAGACAGGAGAGGAGGGTTCTTAAAGAGCTCTGATTACCTGGGGAGACAGGAGAGGAGAGGAGGGGGTTCTTAAGAGCTCTGATTACCTGGGGAGACAGGAGAGGAGAGGAGGGGATTCTTAAAGAGCTCTGATTACCTGGGGAGACAGGAGAGGAGAGGAGGGGGTTCTTAAAGAGCTCTGATTACCTGGGGAGACAGGAGAGGAGAGGAGGGGTTCTTAACGAGCTCTGATTACCTGGGGAGACAGGAGAGGAGAGGAGGGGGTTCTTAAAGAGCTCTGATTACCTGGGGAGACAGGGGAGAGGAGGGGGTTCTTAAAGAGCTCTGATTACCTGGGGAGACAGGAGAGGAGAGGAGGGGGTTCTTAAAGAGCTCTGATTACCTGGGGAGACAGGAGAGGAGAGGAGGGGGATTCTTAAAGAGCTCTGATTACCTGGGGGAGACAGGAGAGAGAGAGGGGGTTCTTAAAGAGCTCTGATTACCTGGGGAGACAGGAGAGGAGAGGAGGGGGTTCTTAAGAGCTCTGATTACCTGGGGAGACAGGAGAGGAGAGGAGGGGGTTCTTAAGAGCTCTGATTACCTGGGGAGACAGGAGAGGAGAGGAGGGGATTCTTAAAGAGCTCTGATTACCTGGGGAGACAGGAGAGGAGAGGAGGGGGTTCTTAAAGAGCTCTGATTACCTGGGGAGACAGGAGAGGAGAGGAGGGGGTTCTTAAGAGCTCTGATTACCTGGGGAGACAGGAGAGGAGAGGAGGTTCTTAAAGAGCTCTGATTACCTGGGGAGACAGGAGAGGAGAGGAGGGGGTTCTTAAAGAGCTCTGATTACCTGGGGAGACAGGAGAGGAGAGGAGGGGTTTCTTAAAGAGCTCTGATTACCTGGGGAGACAGGAGAGGAGAGGAGGGGGTTCTTAAAGAGCTCTGATTACCTGGGGAGACAGGAGAGGAGAGGAGGGGTTCTTAAAGAGCTCTGATTATCTGGGAGACAGGAGAGGAGAGGAGGGGGTTCTTAAAGAGCTCTGATTACCTGGGAGACAGGAGAGGAGAGGAGGGGGTTCTTAAGAGCTCTGATTACCTGGGGAGACAGGAGAGGAGAGGAGGGGGTTCTTAAAGAGCTCTGATTACCTGGGGAGACAGGAGAGGAGAGGAGGGGGTTCTTAAAGAGCTCTGATTATCTGGGGAGACAGGAGAGGAGAGGAGGGGTTCTTAAAGAGCTCTGATTACCTGGGGAGACAGGAGAGGAGAGGAGGGTTCTTAAGAGCTCTGATTACCTGGGGAGACAGGAGAGGAGAGGAGGGGTTCTTAAAGAGCTCTGATTACCTGGGGAGACAGGAGAGGAGAGGAGGGGTTCTTAAAGAGCTCTGATTACCTGGGGAGACAGAGAGAGAGGAGGGGGTTCTTAAAGAGCTCTGATTACCTGGGGAGACAGGAGAGGAGAGGAGGGGTTCTTAAAGAGCTCTGATTATCTGGGGAGACAGGAGAGGAGAGGAGGGGGTTCTTAAAGAGCTCTGATTACCTGGGGAGACAGGAGAGGAGAGGAGGGGGTTCTTAAAGAGCTCTGATTACCTGGGGAGACAGGAGAGGAGAGGAGGGGTTCTTAAGAGCTCTGATTACCTGGGAGACAGGAGAGGAGAGGAGGGGTTCTTAAAGAGCTCTGATTACCTGGGGAGACAGGAGAGGAGAGGAGGGGCTCAAAGAGCTCTGATTATCTGGGAGACAGGAGAGGAGAGGAGGGGAGACAGTTTCTTAAAGAGCTCTGATTACCTGGGGAGAGACAGGAGAGGAGAGGAGGAGGGTTCTTAAGAGCTCTGATTACCTGGGGAGACAGGAGAGGAGAGGAGGGGTTCTTAAAGAGCTCTGATTACCTGGGGAGACAGGAGAGGAGAGGAGGGGGTTCTTAAAGAGCTCTGATTACCTGGGGAGACAGGAGAGGAGAGGAGGGGGTTCTTAAAGAGCTCTGATTACCTGGGGAGACAGGAGAGGAGAGGAGGGTTCTTAAAGAGCTCTGATTACCTGGGAGACAGGAGAGGAGAGGAGGGGTTCTTAAGAGCTCTGATTACCTGGGGAGACAGGAGAGGAGAGGGGAGGGGTTCTGAAGAACTCTGATTACCTGGGAAGACAGGAGAGGAGAGGAGGGGGTTCTTAAAGAGCTCTGATTACCTGGGGAGACAGGAGAGGAGAAGAACAGGAGTTCTTAAAGAGCTCTGATTACCTGGGGAGACAGGAGAGGAGAAGAACAGGAGTTCTTAAAGAGCTCTGATTACCTGGGGAGACAGGAGAGGGAGAGGAGGGAGTTAGCTTAACGAGCTCTGATTAT
>NW_027037175.1:2500-17840 GCF_034236695.1 Oncorhynchus nerka
CATGATTTTGAAATTAGATGTTGGGCGAGCAGGTGTCATGTAGTGTACTTGAAGTTCCTGGTAATGCTTATAGAGGGTTTCTGCACTACATGTTAAGTGTCCTGCTCCCAGTCTAGTATTGTAATAGAGGGTTTCTGCACTACAGGTTAAGTGTCCTGCTCCCAGTCTAGTATTGTAATAGAGGGTTCCCTCACTACAGGTTAAGTGTCCTGCTCCCAGTCTAGTATTGTAATAGAGGGTTTCTGCACTACAGGTTAAGTGTCCTGCTACCAGTCTAGTATTGTAATATAGGGTTTCTGCACTACAGGTTAAGTGTCCTGCTACCAGTCTAGTATTGTAATATAGGGTTTCTGCACTACAGGCTGGTATTAGAAGACTATCAAGGATTGTCAGAAATTCTAGTTATTTCTGACTAAGTGTTGCATGTTATAGCTGACCTTTCCATAATACCATCCATTTGTACTACAGATAATGACCTGTTGATAACTACGTATCTCTATATACCATGTTGATGGCTTATACAACGTGCTCTTCTGCACACAGCGCTACAAACATCAGTTATGTACATGTATAGAATATAATTACACAGGTAAGAACATTTCTCTGATTAGCAGTTCATTTTGCATTTACCTTTAAGTGTTTGTGAATATCACAGATTGTCCCATTTAACCTATTCACAGCTGTGAATATCACAGATTGTCCCATTTAACCTATTCACAGCTGTGAATATCACACATTGTCCCATTTAACCTATTCACAACTGTGACTATCAAAGATTGTCCCATTTAACCTATTCACAGCTGTGAATATCACAGATTGTCCCATTTAACCTATTGACAGCTGTGAATATCACAGATTGTCCCATTTAACCTATTCACAGCTGTGAATATCCTGGATTACCCCTTGAATCTCTTTAGATAGTTTGGATGCGCAAACATCAACCTCACCCTCACTGGACTGTCACAGTAGCATGTCTCCATTTACCTGTGACAGACACATGTTAAATGAGATGTTATATCAGCAATACTTGTTCACACTACAACACATGTGCCAATATATGCTATGAACCACAGCTTCTCAGACATTATCACTTAATTGTCCCACCCTGATCTGTTTCACCTGTCTTGTGCTTGTCTCCACCCCCCTCCAGGTGCCTCCCATTTTCCCCTATTATCCCCTGTGCATTTATACCTGCGTTTTCTGTTAGTCTGTTGCCAGATCATCTCGTCCCATCAAGTCCTACCAGTGTGTTCCCGTGTTTCCTGTGCTGTAGTTTTGTTCTGACCTTTCTGCCTGTCCTGACCCTGACCCTGATCCTGCCTGTACCTGTCCTGACCCTGACCCTGCCTGTACCTGTCCTGACCCTGACCCTGTCCGTACCTGTCCTGACCCTGACCCTGCCCGTACCTGTCCTGACCCTGATCCTGCCTGTACCTGTCCTGACCTGACCCTGATCCTGCCTGTACCTGTCCTGACCCTGATCGTGCCTGTACCTGTCCTGACCCTGATCCTGCCTGTACCTGCCTGACTCTGATCCTGCCTGTCCTGACCCTGATCCTGCCTGTACCTGTCCTAACCCTGACCCTGCCTGTACCTGTCCTGACCCTGATCCTGCCTGTACCTGTCCTGACCATGACCCTGCCTGTACCTGTCCTGACCCTGATCCTGCCTGTACCTGTCCTGACCCTGATCCTGCCTGTACCTGTCCTGACCCTGATCCTGCCTGTACCTGTCCTGACCCTGATCCTACCTGTACCTGCCTGACTCTGATTTGGATTACATCTCTTTGCCTGTCCTGACCCTGATCCTGCCTGTACCTGTCCTGACCCTGATCCTGCCTGTACCTGCCTGACCCTGATCCTGCCTGTACCTGCCTGACCCTGATCCTGCCTGTACCTGCCTGACTCTGATCCTGCCTGTCCTGACCCTGATCCTGCTGTACCTGTCCTGACTCTGACCCTGCCTGTACCTGTCCTGACCCTGACCCTGCCTGTACCTGTCCTGACCCTGATCCTGCCTGTACCTGTCCTGACCCTGATCCTGCCTGTACCTGTCTGACTCTGATCCTGCCTGTCCTGACCCTGATCCTGCCTGTACCTGTCCTGACTCTGATCCTGCCTGTACCTGTCCTGACCCCGATCCTGCCTGTACCTGTCCTGACCCTGATCCTGCCTGTACCTGTCCTGACCCTGATCCTGCCTGTACCTGCCTGACTCTGATTTGGATACAACTCTTTGCCTGTCCTGACCCTGACCTTGACCCTGATCCTGCCTGTACCTGTCTGACTCTGATCCTGCCTGTACCTGCCTGACCCTGATCCTGCCTGTACCTGCCTGACCCTGATCCTGCTTGTACCTGTCCTGACTCTGACCCTGCCTGTACCTGTCCTGACCCTGATCCTGCCTGTACCTGTCCTGACCCTGATCCTGCCTGTACCTGTCCTGACCCTGATCCTGCCTGTACCTGTCCTGACCCTGATCCTGCCTGTACCTGTCCTGACCCTGATCCTGCCTGTACCTGTCCTGACCCTGATCCTGCCTGTACCTGTCCTGACCCTGATCCTGCCTGTACCTGTCCTGATCCTGATCCTGCCTGTACCTGCCTGACTCTGATCCTGCCTGTACCTGTCTGACTCTGATTTGGATACAACTCTTTGCCTGTCCTGACCCTGACCCTGATCCTGCCTGTACCTGCCTGACTCTGATCCTGCCAACTCTTTGCCTGTCCTGACTTCCCTTTTTCCTGCCCCTTGAACTATAATAACCTCTGAGACTGGTACTATCCACCTCCTGTGTCTGCATCTGGGGCTTAGCCCTGAGTCCTGATATTAATGAAGGTAGTTTAGACGAGCATCCACATCCAGTCTGTTCATAACAAGACTGGTACATCTAGTTCTACCATTAGTGCCTCAAACTCCATTGGCCCTGTGCCAGGCACTTATCAAATGAGATGGTCAATCTGAACAAAATGTTCATTTATCTGATTTGCAGAACTTTTCACATGAGCCTCTTTAGGTAGTTTGTCACGAGCATCCTGAATGAGATTTATTTTACAAGGCAAGTAGATCCGACTACATATCTCAGATAACAACATGGCTCACAGGCAGGCAGGAGGCAGCAACAATATAAAACACAAAATGCTTTTATCTCGACTACGCCAACGAGCTCAGATTTCGTAGGGCAGCAGCAGCACATCAAATTAAATGTTATTCTGCTATTCATATTGAAGATTTCATCTCTGGGGCTAAATAACACACTTTCACCGAGTAGCACAAGGATAACCGTTCCCTAGAGACATGCACTAACAACACATCTCGCTGCTTGAGCATCACTTAAATTGACATGAATTTACCTCAAGGAAAGCTAAATAGTGCAACTCATCAAGACGTTCCTCTATGATCAGGAGGAATGCATAATATACATACATCATTCATGTAAATCATTTCATTTGCTAGGCTGCATCCAAATGGCACCCTATTCTACCTAGTGCACTTTCTTTCAACCAGGGCCCATAGGGAGTAGCGCTATTTGGGACGTAACCCACAGTTTAAGATGACCAATCTTGATGTGATTTAGGTGCCAGGAGCGGTTTCTCATTTCTCACAACACTGTAGAAGACAGAGTGCTTAAGAGGACAATTTGGCACAACAGAGTGTCACCACAGGAAAATGGGGTACATTATGTATTTGTTTCTAACCTCACAGTAAGGCCATCCCCTGTACAAAGCAGAAAGAGGCAGCTGGCTGAAGATGTATATTACCTTGGAGGCTCAAAGAGTGTTACAGTAGTGGTTGTCTGGGATTTCCAACCTGGGTTTCCGTGGTGCATGACGAGACTGTTAGCCTGCTTAGCAAAGCATTAGCTTGGTGAGTTTGCAGAATGGAAGTCTTGGTCTCAGGCAAGGATTACATTAGCAACAAATAAGCCAATTAAATGTACAACAATATTGTTAGTAAAGTCTGTTGTGTTACATCGTCTGTTAATGTCAATTTAATAGAGGCCTGGCGAAAGACTAGTTATTGGAAACAAAGATATTCATGAATATTCCAAGGTCTCTCTTGTTGGCATTTAATTATCAGAGACAAATAACATTGTGGGACATAAACAACCTATGCACTTGAGGAGACAAAATGACAATTTGTTTACATTAGAAGATGCAAACTAGCTAGAGCAGCCTTCATCTTTTCATCTCCTTTCAATAGGCCTACAGAACGTTATGAATAAAAACAATGACTTCCGTGCAGCTCGTTTGTTTACAAAACAACACTGCTCTTAAATAACAGCTGTTTATAAATAATGAACGCTAACTTTCATAGTTCATACATTGCCCATTTGAAAATGGTACACTAAACAAACGTCAAAATGTACAAACACTAATAAAAGCTATGTTATTACTGATAACAAGTAAAATCATACCAAAATACTAATGTGTCCATGTCAGTTATTCATAAAAACGTCAGAATACATCCATTTTAATTGGACAAGAGCCTAAAAACAGGCCCAATCTACACTGGAGTTGGTTACCAAGACAACATTTAATGTTTTTACCTAAATCTACTTGAAAATCTATGGCAAGACCAAGATATGGTTGTCTAGCAATGATCAACAATCAAATTATTAGAGTTTGAATGATTTGAAAAGTAATAAAAAGGGCCAATGTTGCACAATCCAGTGTGTGAATCCAGTGTGAATCCAGTGTGAATCCAGGCCTGTCAATAATCACTGTTGGTTCTAACTCATTAGAGGAAAACACCTCTGATTTAGATGGTCTTATGTGTTCAGTACACTGAAGGGAATTTAGTCTATATCAAACATCATGTATTCAGTATACTGAAGGGAATTTAGTCTATATCAAAACATCATGTATTCAGTATACTGAAGGGAATTTAGGCTATATGAAGGGGAATTTAACATCAAAACATGTATTCAGTATACTGAAGGGAATTTAGACTATATCAAAACATCATGTATTCAGTATACTGAAGGGAATTAGGCTATATCAAAACATCATATTCAGAGGTTAGCAGACGCTATATCAAACATCATGTATTCAGTATACTGAAGGGAATTTAGGCTATATCAAAAACAGCATGTCTTCAGTATACTGAAGGGAATTTAGGCTATCAAACAGCATGTATGCAGTATACTGAAGGGAATTTAGGCTATATCAAACATCATAATATAATTCATGAGAAAAACAAAGACAACCTATTCTGTAGTACCACTGAAGTCTCTTTATACACTGATAACATGTAAGGCTTAGGTTTAAATCATAGTGCAAATAACTCTGGGTTATAATCCGATAAGTCAAAGGTCCTTTATGCAGACCCAGAACCTAAAAACAAAGACAACCAGTTTCATACTGCTTGTTTACCAGATGCTGGATACACAAACCCCTTCCCAGTGTTGAGAGAGAGGACATCTTTCTGAAGTGCAATAGTTGTATCAGTTATAAATAGTTTGCTATTCACAGATTGACTACGCCCTTATCAACCTAATGTTAGTTAAACAGTTCATTCAAGTTGAGACATGATTTGTTAGAAAGCTTCTGATGGTTTCTCTGTGAAAGGAGGGTTGATGTTTTGTCACTTAAAAGGGGCCAGTCTGCAGTTAAAACAACAACGTTTTGTAAACTTGAAGGATGGTGCTGGAGAAATGTAACCACTCTCAAATTCATAGACAGAGCAATGGATGGACCATCCAGGATATCAAATGTATAGTTCTAACCTGGTTTTTAGGCTAAACAGTGTTATATTTGCAAAGTTGATACATTGTAGTAAAACAAAGCTTCTATTTTGGGTTCTGATGGGGTATGACAGCTGGACTAAGCTCATGAGGCTTTATAAATTATAATTTTCAAGAATCAATCAGTATATGTCATTATTTATAAGTCCAAAAATGGATGTAGCAACTGGAGATTGGTGCTTTAAAAGTCCCTAATTGTACAGTCAAATGTACTGTATGTTTGTGATGAATGGCGTTGTGTACAATGTACACTGAGTTTGGAGTAGACAGCTAATTCTGTAACACCCTTGGGTCAAAAAATAACCAAAAACATGTACTGTATGTTTGTGTTGTATGGCGTTTGTGTACAATCTACACTGAGTTTGGGTAGACAGCTAATTCCATAACACCCCAGGTCAAAATAACCAAAAAATATGTACTGTAGTGTAAACGTATATTATTGTAGCAGAATATTTGCCATCTGACTTTGGAGAGGGCAGCCATTTTGTTTCATAGCATTGTTTCCCCTCCCTCTTCAGAGCGCCTCCACGTCAAACATCAACTGTTTTTGGAGGCATAAACAAAAAAAAGCTACGGAACATAATTGGGCCAATTTACTAGCTCATTAACCTGGCTGCATGAGTGCTCTTTTGTCAACAGTATTCACATTCTAAAACAGGGGGAGGAAGGGGGAGGAGGAGGGAGGGGGGTGGAAAGAATAACGGGAAGGAAAGACAATGAATCATTTGTCCAGCACATTATGTCTACATTTCACCTTGAGAACTGTGAACTGGCAGGCCAAGGCTTATATTCAGAAAGCCACTGGTAGGAGAGCTGGTCTAGGATCAGCGTTATCCCTGTCCATATAATTGTATACCTTGTGAGTACAGCTAATCCGAGATCAGCACTTCTATTGTCAATCATTTGTCACCACGTCAGTTGAATAGTGAAATTTCACCTGAAGACTGTGAACTGGCAAGAATATTCTGATCTAGGATCCAGGTCCCCTTGTCCATGTAATCTTATTCATTATAATCTAAAGAGCAAAACTGATCCTAGATCAGCACTTCTATTCCAAATCTCAGCCTGTGAGGTGAGTGTATTGCAGTGGAGAGAGTTTAGTGGCAGAACAGAGCAGTCATCCATACACTCTGCCCGGCCACCCGTGAGTTGACCCTTGAGAAAGCAGACGTTGGTCGGGGCAAGGACAGGGACAACGCTGCACCGCTACCGAATCATTCCAAAATAATGACTTCTGAAAGGAGTGTAGCTCCTTGGACCCTGGCTGGGCACTGTCTGACGGTTTGTGTCCCTGAATGACTTGTGGCCGATCCGGCTCTGTGTGTGGTACCCAGGTGGATTAACATTTAGTGGTCCTTGTGGCTCAGTTGGTAAAAGGTTGCGGGTTCAATTCCGCAGTGATCAGACACACATACTATAAATGTATGTACTCACTGTACTGTGAGCAGCTTGGGAGGATAAAAGGGTCTGAAGAAGCATATTGGAAATGCTGAGATCCAGGCATCGCCTGCTGTTTATAAGTAGGATAGAAGGATAATATCTGCAGGTGAAGGGATTAATCCCTGGATGTAGCCTTACTGAAGGAAAGATCCATGGCTGGTAAAGACCAGATGGATTCTGGGAGAGTGCTAAGGTGTTGAAGCCAAAAGAAAGGTGAGAACTCAAAACGTCAGAGAAAGCAAAATGACTTACTCTTGAAATGTCTCAGCCATTGAAATGGTTTGGCATATGTGTAGACATGGGCATGTGTACACGTGGTTCAACCAACCCATATCAAGACTAACACTCTACTGGAGACTGCTAGAAACCAAATGAACAATTCCTGTAAAATAATATCATAATATACACCACATGACCAAAAATATGTGGACACCTTCCTCGTCTAACATTTTACTCTGAATACATGATGTTTTAATATAGCCTAAATTCCATTCAATATACTGAATACATTGTCTTTTTATATAGCCTAAATCATGGGCATTAATATGACGTTATCCCCACCTTGCTGCTATAACAGCCTCCACTCTTCTGGGAAGGCTTTCCACTAGATGTTGGAATATTGCTGCAGGGACTTTGCTTCCATTCAGCCACAAAAGCTTTAGTGAGGTCAGGGACTGATGTTGGGCGATTAGGCCTGGCTCGCAGTCGGCGTTCCAATTCATCCTAAAGGGGTTCGATGGGGTTGAGGTCAAGGATCGGTGCAGGCCAGTCAAGTTCTTCCACATGAATCTCAACAAACCATTTCTGTATGGACCTGGATTTCTGCACGAGGGCACAGATGTTGAAACAGGAAAGGGCATTTAGCAAACTTGCCACAAAGTCGGAAGCACAGAATGATCTTGTATGCCGTAGCATTAAGATTTCCCTTACTGGAACTAAGGGGCCTTGTAATGTGTGTCTATAGATATTCTTCAATGTGTTTCTTTACTTTTTTTTCTTTATTTTGTTTACGTCTTATGTCAAGCTCAGTATATGAACAACTTTTAATCTAAACGCCTTTGTGGTCCTACTGAATAAAACATACAGCACAATGTTATTTTTAGTACGTCACCACTCGTTTTTTCATATCACAGTGAATGCTTGTGTATCTCACACAGTTCAAATATTAATTATTCATATCCTCATTACTCCTAATGTTTCTGCTTTCTGAATGAATGAATGTTTTGGTTCTGTAGGTTTTTGAACTAGTGCCTTTTGTACCCATACCATGCTGGGTGTAATCTAACTGAGTCAACTGGATGGATTGTCAGTGTAACTATAAGGGCTTCAGTTCAAATATTCAGTCCCACTTTGGGGTTTGTTTCTGATCATTTCTGTGATAATATTCATAATCACATTAGATAACACTGTTTAGTGTTTTAACCCTTTACATTAACACTGTTTAGTGTTTTAATCCTTTACAGTAACACTGTTTAATTTTGAATCCTTTACATTAACACTGTTTAGTGTTTTTTTTAACACTCTGATAGTGTTTTTAATCCTTTACAGTAACACTGCTTAGTGTTTTAATCCTTTACATTAACACTGTTTAGTGTTTTAACCCTTTACAGTAACACTGTTTAGTGTTTTAACCCTTACATTAACACTGTTTAGTGTTTTAACACTTTACATTAACACTGTTTAGTGTTTTAACCCTTTACATTAACACTGCTTAGTGTTTGAACCCTTACATTAACACTGCTTAGTGTTTTAACCCTTTACATTAACACTGTTTAGTGTTTTAACCCTTTACAGTAACACTGTTTAGTGTTTTAACCCTTTACATTAACACTGCTTAGTGTTTTAATCCTTTACAGTAACACTGCTTAGTGTTTTAATCCTTTACATTAACACTGTTTGGTGTTTTAACCCTTTACAGTAACACTGTTTAGTGTTTTAACCCTTTACATTAACACTGTTTAGTGTTTTAACACTTTACATTAACACTGTTTAGTGTTTTAACCCTTTACATTAACACTGCTTAGTGTTTGAACCCTTACATTAACACTGTTTAGTGTTTTAATCCTTACATTAACACTGCTTAAGGCAGCACTTCTTAACCTAAGCCTGTTGCCACCCAAAAGTAAAAACTGGAGGATGCTAGAGCATTAAGGTCAGTATTATGAGCAACCTCAAGCAACATCCAATCAAATAATATAATGGTGATACATGGTCTAGCCTTTATAGAACTCCTGGGCATCTCATAAGTGGATGAAGCTACATTGAACAGATCTTTTATTGCTGAGAATTTTCCTGCACAGCATGAAATGCAAACTTGTAGTGTATATATAGTTATAAAAAGACTTCTAAAGTTTCACATTTTCACTTTAAAATGCCAGACTTGATTTGTCGTAACAAAAAATGTATCAACCCCATAAAAAAAAAACATAAATTATAATCCCCACAAAATAATTCAAATTTCCTGTTGCTGCAGGATTATTTTCCTGCTGTATCATACTTGCTTAAATGAAGATACTACATCTGCAATGACAACCTACTATACCTCAAGTCCTGCATTGTCCTCTTATCCTAGCCTCCTCAGAACTGCAAGTGTGTGATACTTACATTACACTGTCTGGCCTAGATCTGAAAATGAACCTGGCATGATCGCTGATGTCTGCGTGATGGTGCTGGCTGCTCATACCCTACAGAGCTACACGGAGATATAGAGGTATCAATAAGAAACGTTTCACAACCTAAGGCCCCTTGAGAACAGATTGGATTTGGTGACATAAACAGTCTCTGAGTGACAGTCTCATTTGCCTGGTTTTCCGCTACTGGATGATCATGTAAATGTCTCGACTGACTTCCTGTGCTGTGGTCTGTAATTGCTGCCTGCTGACAGCAGTGCAGAAACTGCCTGCGTCCTTAATGGCACCCTATTTCTATACAGTGCACTACTTTTGACCCGAGCCCTATGAGCCCCCCTGGTCAACGGGGTGGTGCACTATATAGGGAATGGAGTTCCATTTGGGACACGGGCTCTGACTCAGCTGAAATGCAGGAACAGGAACAGGCAGTTACGTAGATGGTGGGCTGCTACAAGCCGGAATGGTTGGTTATTGACTCAAGTACAATTTATTTTCACCAGTTTAAGGAGAATACAGAATCTGGCCTTCTCAACTATTATAAAAATGCAGTGCTATAATAAACTCATAGTAGGAGAGTTATAGTATGGTTTTGGACAAGGTCGGCGCTTGCCAGGAGGACAGATTTGTTCCGGGGTTGTCTGAGATATACATTTATAGGACTAGGTATTATCCCAACAAGACATGGATTCATGGCTCAGAGAATATACTGTATATACAGTGTCTTCAGAAAGGATTCACGTCCCGTGACTTATTCCCATGTTGTTGTGTTACAGACTTAAATTCAAATGGATTTAGATGTTTTTGTCACTGATCAACACAATACCCCATAATGTTAAACTGGAATTATGTTTTTAGACATTTTTTACAAATTCATAAAAATCTAGAGCTGAAATGCCTTGAGTCAATAAGTATTCAGCCCCTTTGTTATAGCAAGCCTAAATATGTTCAGAGTTCAACTTTGCTTTAAACAAGTCACATAATACACTGTTTCATGAACTGAAACAAAAGAGCCCTGAAATGTTCCAGACACACAAATATATTATTTATCTCAAATGTTGTGCAGAAATGTGTTTATATCCTTTGTCAAGATAATCCATCCACATCACAGCTGTGGTATATCAAGAAGCTGATTAAACAGCATGATCATTACACAGGTGCACCTTGTGCTGGGTGAGGAAGCGTGCAATTGGAATGATGACTGCAGGAATGTTGACCAGAGGTGTTACCAGATAATTGAATGTTCATTTATTTTCTCTACCAATTAGGCAGTACGTCCTAATTGGACATACTGGGGGGTCCCAGTTGGGTGAACCTATGCCCTACCAGGCCCACTCATGGCTGCAGCCCTGCCCATTCATGTGAAATCCATGAATTTATTTAAATTTACTAATTGACTTAAATGAACTGTAACCCAGTAAAAACGTTTAAATTGTTGCATTTGCGTTTATATTTTGTTCAGTTGCATGGACTTTTTTCTATCTTATGGCACATGGTATTCCCAGGTGGTCTCCTCCCAGTACTGACCAGGCTCAACCCTGAACAGGCGTGTTCAGGGTGGCTTGCCAAAGCGTATTTGTTTAACCCTGTTTTCTCCTTGAATTAGGTCCCTTGGCTCATCATTGCAACTCCTCAATGGGCTCGGAGAGTTCGAAGGTCGAGTCCTGGGCGCCTGGCCACTTACATCTTATTAACAACCCGGATGTCAGCCGCACCGATGTGTCGGAAGAAACATTGTTCAACTGACGCCCGGAGTCAGCTTGCAGGCGCCCGGCCCTGTCACAAGGAGTCGCTAGAGCACAATGAGCCATTGAAAGCCACACCGGCCAAACCGTCCCCTACCCGACGACACTGGGCCAATTGTGCACTGTCCTATGGGTCGGGTCATGGCCGGTTTTGACACAGCCTGAGATTCTAACCCCAGTCTGTAGTGACGCTCAGCCCAGCGGTTCAGTACGTTTAACCCATTGAGTCATGGACCATTGACTTATTCTAAAAACAATAGTGTTTAACATTTTGAATGACTACCTCATCTCTGTACCCCACATACAATTATCTGTAAGGTTCCTCAGTTGAGCAGTGAATTTCATACAGATTCAACCACAAAGACCAGGGAGGTTTTACAATGCCTCGGAAAAGAAGCGCACCTATTAGTAGATTAAAATCAAATAAAAAATGTTTGAATATCCCTTTGAGAATGGTGAAGTTATTAACTATAATTTGGATGGTGTATCAATACACCCAGTCACTACAAAAATACAGACGTCGTTCCTATCTCAGTTACTGGAGAGGAAGGAAAATGCTCAGGTATTTGACCATGAGGCCAATGGTGACTTTAAAACAGTTACAGAGGACAAAACTGATGATGGATCAACATTGTACTTACTCCACAATACTAAACTAATTGATAGAGTGAAAAGAAGGAAGCCTGTACAGAAAAAAATATATTCCAAAACATACATCCTGTTTGCAACAAGGCACTAAAGTAATACCGCAAAAACATGTGGCAAAGAAATGTATTTTTTTGTCCAGGATACAAAGTGTTAAGTTTGATCAACCAAACACAACACACCACTGAGTACCACCTAAAGCATGGTGGTGGCTGCATTATGTTATGGGTATGCTTGTCATCGGCAAGGTCTATGGAGTTTTTCTGAATAAAAATAAACGGAATAGAGCTAAGCACAGGCAAAACCTAGAGAAAACACGGTTCAGTCTGCTTTCCACCAGACACTGGAATACAACTTCACCTGTCAGCAGGACAATAACCTAAAACACAAGACCAAATATACGTATACTGGAGTTGCTTACCAAGACTACATTACATGTTCCCGAGTGGCCTAGTTACAGTTAGACTTTGAAAATGGCTGTCTAGCAATGATCAACAACCAACTTGACAGTGACTGATTCATTTTTAATGAATAATGCAAATATTGTACAATCCAGGTGTGAAAAAGCTCTTAGAGACCCACCAAAAAAGACTCACAGCTGTAATTGCTGCCAAAGGGGATTCTGACATGTATTGACCAGGGGTGTGAATACTTATGCACATTTTTCTGTACTTCATTTCAATACACCTGCAAACATTTAAAATATATATGTTCTTACTTTGTCATTGTATTGTATGTTTTTACATTTTATTGAATGTTGTTGAATTTATTGAATTCATTTCGAATTCAGTCTATAAGGGGTATGAATACTTTCTGAAGGCTCTCAAATCAAATCAAATGTTATTGGTCACATACACATGGTCAGAAGGTGTTATTGCGAGTGTAGCAAAATGCTATTGCTTCTAGATCCGACAGTGCAGCATCTAACAGGTAGTGTGGCGTTAAGGCCAATACACTGAAGCTGGCTCGAGGTTTAATGGATTTTACTAAATCTATTCATACTGCAGAACTTACTACAGTATATCCATCCAATGGAATACACTACTTGAACCATACTGACACCAAACTCTACCATAACTCCACTTTACTATGTATAACGAAAATACCAAGACATTGTGAATATTGTTTCTACTCATTGATCCTTTTTCCCCAAGATGGGGTGTACTGTAGGTCTTTCTACACAACAGCAGCAGCAGCAGCAGGGAAGCTGAATTGATGGTAAGTATTTGCATTATGCAAATCCTGGCAATAATAAACAAACATAGTTTGGAGACGGAAACTTCTTCTTGATCTACAGAGACTCATTACTGCCGACGTCCGTATTCATATCACAACCTTTTTGAAGTCAAAGAAAACAAGAGCAACCACAGCAGTGGTCCTTCCTTTGATTTAGGAGGTCTGCTTAGTGTTTATACTCAACTCAGAGAGGAGACTGATTTAGCTTAGGTCTGCTTAGTGTTTATACTCAACTCAGAGAGGAGACTGATTTAGCTTAGGTCTGCTTAGTGTTTATACTCAACTCAGAGAGGAGAGAGACTGATTTAGCTTAGGTCTGCTTAGTGATTATACTCAACTCAGAGAGGAAAGAGACTGATTTAGGAGGTCTGCTTAGTGATTATACTCAACTCAGAGAGGAAAGAGACTGATTTAGCTTAGGTCTGCTTAGTGTTTATACTCAACTCAGAGAGGAAAGAGACTGATTTAGCTTAGGTCTGCTTAGTGTTTATACTCAACTCAGAGAGGAAAGAGACTGATTTAGCTTAGGTCTGCTTAGTGTTTATACTCAACTCAGAGAGGAAAGAGACTGATTTAGCTTAGGTCTGCTTAGTGATTATACTCAACTCAGAGAGGAAAGAGACTGATTTAGCTTAGGTCTGCTTAGTGTTTATACTCAACTCTACTAGAGAGGAGAGAGACTGATTTAGCTTAGGTCTGCTTAGTGTTTATACTCAACTCAGAGGGGAGACTGATTTAGCTTAGGTCTGCTTAGTGTTTATACTCAACTCAGAGAGGAAAGAGACTGATTTAGCTTAGGTCTGCTTAGTGATTATACTCAACTCAGAGAGGAGACTGATTTAGCTTAGGTCTGCTTAGTGATTATACTCAACTCAGAGAGGAGAGAGACTGATTTAGCTTAGGTCTGCTTAGTGATTATACTCAACTCGGAGAGGAGACTGATTTAGCTTAGGTCTGCTTAGTGATTATACTCAACTCAGAGAGGAAAGAGACTGATTTAGCTTAGGTCTGCTTAGTGATTATACTCAACTCAGAGAGGAAAGAGACTGATTTAGCTTAGGTCTGCTTAGTGTTTATACAACTCAGAGAGGAAAGAGACTGATTTAGCTTAGGTCTGCTTAGTGTTTATACTCAACTCAGAGAGGAAAGAAACTGATTTAGCTTAGGTCTGCTTAGAGTTTATACTCAACTCAGAGAGGAAAGAGACTGATTTAGCTTAGGTCTGCTTAGTGTTTATACTCAACTCAGAGAGGAAAGAGACTGATTTAGCTTAGGTCTGCTTAGTGTTTATACTCAACTCAGAGAGGAAAGAGACTGATTTAGCTTAGGTCTGCTTAGTGTTTATACTCAACTCAGAGAGGAAAGAGACTGATTTAGCTTAGGTCTGCTTAGTGATTATACTCAACTCAGAGAGGAGACTGATTTAGCTTAGGTCTGCTTAGTGATTATACTCAACTCAGAGAGGAAAGAGACTGATTTAGCTTAGGTCTGCTTAGTGATTATACTCAACTCAGAGGAAAGAGACTGATTTAGCTTAGGTCTGCTTAGTGTTTATACTCAACTCAGAGAGGAAAGAGACTGATTTAGCTTAGGTCTGCTTAGTGTTTATACTCAACTCAGAGAGGAAAGAGACTGATTTAGCTTAGGTCTGCTTAGTGTTTATACTCAACTCAGAGAGGAAAGAGACTGATTTAGCTTAGGTCTGCTTAGTGTTTATACTCAACTCAGAGAGGAAAGAGACTGATTTAGCTTAGGTCTGCTTAGTGTTTATACTCAACTCAGAGAGGAAAGAGACTGATTTAGCTTAGGTCTGCTTAGTGTTTATACTCAACTCAGAGAGGAAAGAGACTGATTTAGCTTAGGTCTGCTTAGTGTTTATACTCAACTCAGAGAGGAAAGAGAC
>NW_027037176.1:0-17844 GCF_034236695.1 Oncorhynchus nerka
GGTACCTCCTAGTGTACTTGGTTGAGGCCATGATCAGGTGTAGTCAGTTAGGGTGTAGGGTACCTCCTAGTGTACTAGGTTGAGGCCATGATCAGGTGTAGTCAGTTAGGGTTTAGGGTGTAGGGTACCTTATAGTGTACTAGGTGGAGGCCAAGATCAGGTGTAGTCAGTTAGGGTTTAGGGTGTAGGGTACCTAGTGTACTTGGTGGAGGTCATGATCAGGTGTAATCAGTTAGGGTTTAGGGTGTAGGGTTTAGGGTACCTCCTAGTGTACTAGGTGGAGACCATGATCAGGTGTAGTCAGTTAGGGTGTAGGGTACCTCCTAGTGTACTAGGTGGAGGCCATGATCAGGTGTAGTCAGTTAGGGTTTAGGGTGTAGGGTACCTCCTAGTGTACTAGGTTGAGGCCATGATCAGGTGTAGTCAGTTAGGGTTTAGGGTACCTCCTAGTGTACTTGGTTGAGGCCATGATCAGGTGTAGTCAGTTAGGGTGTAGGGTACCTCCTAGTGGCCACGCTAGGTTGAGGCCATGATCAGAGTGTAGTCAGTTAGGGTTTAGGGTGTAGGGTACCTTATAGTGTACTAGGTAAGAGCCAAAGATCAGAGTGTAGTCAGTTAGGGTTTAGGGTGTAGGGTACTGGTGTACTTGGTGGAGGTCATGATCAGGTGTAATCAGTTAGGGTTTTGGTGTAGGGTTGGTACCTCTAGTGTACTTGTTAGAGGCCATGATCAGGGTGGCGTCCGTTAGGGTTTAGGGTGTAAGGTACCTCTAGTGTAGAGTGGAGCCATGATCAGGTGTAGTCAGGAGATTAGGAGTTTAGGAGTTTGGTACCTCCTAGTGTACTTGGTGAAGCCATGATCAGTGTAGTCAGTTAGGGTTTAGGGTGTGGTACCTTTACATAGTGTACTAGTGGAGGCCATGATCAGGTAGTCAGTTAGGGTTTAAGTACCTCTAGTATACTGAAGTGGGGCCATGATCAGGTGTAGTCAGTTAGGGTTTAGGGTATACTAGGGTACCAGGTGTAGTTAGGGGTTTTGGGGTTGGTGGAGGTTCATGATCAGGTGTAATCAGTTAGGGTTTAGGGTGTAGGGTTTAAGTTGTACCTCTGGTGTACTAGGTGGAGCCATGATCAGGTGTAGTCAGTTAGGGTGTAGGGTTTAGGGTGTAGGGTACCTCCTAGTGTACTTGGTTGGCCATGATCAGGGTGTAGTCAGTTAGGGTTTAGGGTGTAGGGTACCTCTAGTGTACTTAGTTGAGGCCATGATCAGGTGTAGTCAGTTAGGGTTTAGGGTCTTAGGGTACCTCTAGTGTACTTGGTTGAGGCCATGATCCCAGGTGTAGGCAGTTAGGGTTTAGGGTGCAAGGTACCTCCTGGTGTACTTGGTTGAGGCCATGATCAGGTGTAGTCAGTTGGGTGTGGGAGGTACCTCCTGGTGTACTAGGTTGAGGCCATGATCAGGTGTGATCAGGTTAGGGTTTAGGGTACCTCCCTGGTGTGTACTCAGGTTGAGGCCATGATCAGGTGTAGTCAGTTGGGTGTGGTACCTCCTGGTGTGCACTAGGTTGAGGCCATGATCAGGTGTAGTCAGTTAGGGTTTAGGTGCCCAGTGCCTTGCAGGTATGCTAGGTGGGAGGCAAGATCAGGTGTAGTCAGTTAGGGTTTAGGGTGTAGGGTACCTCTAGTGTACTTGGTGGAGTCATGATCAGGTGTAATCAGTTAGGGTTTAGGGTGTAGGGTTTAGGGTACCTCCTGGTGTGTACTGGTGGAACCATGATCAAGGTGTAGTCAGTTGGGGTGCTAGGGTGCCTCTAGTGTACTAGGTGGAGGCCATGAATCAGGTGTAGTCCCAGTTAGGAGTTTAGGGTGTAGGGTACCTCTAGTGTACTGGGTGTAGGCCAAGATCAAGGTGTAGTCAGTTAGGGTTTAGGATGTAGGGTTTAGGGTGTAGGGTACCTCCCTGGTGTGTACTTGGTTGAGGCCATGATCAGGTGTAGTCAGTTAGGGTTTAGGGTACCTCCCAGTGTACTTGGTTGAGGCCATGATCAGAGTGTGAGTCAGTTGGGGTGTAGGGTTTAGGATACCTCCTGGTGTGCTAGGTGGAGGCCATGATCAGTGTAGTCAGTTGGGTTTGGTACCTCTGGTGTGGTTGAGGCCATGATCAGGTGTAGTCAGTTGGGGTTTAGGGTACCTCCTGGTGTACTTGGTTGAGGCCATGATCAAAGGTGTGAGTCCAGTTAGGGTGTAAGTACCTCCTGAAGGGTGTGCTAGGTTGAGGCCATGATCAGGTGTGATCAGTTAGGGGTTCAGGAGTGCCTCCCTGGTGTGCTTGGTTGAGGCCATGATCGGGTGTAATCCAGTTGGGGTGTAGGGTGCACTCCCTGGTGTGCTAGGTTGAGACCATGATCAGATTGTAGTCAGTTAGGGTTTAGGGTGGGGTACCTTATAGTGGCCTTGTACTAGGTGGAGGCCAAGATCAGGTGTAGTCAGTTAGGGTTTAGGGTGTAGGGTACCTAGTGTACTTGGTGGAGGTCATGATCAGGTGTAATCAGTTAGGGTTTAGGGTGTAGGGTTTAGGGTACCTCCTAGTGTACTAGGTGGAGACCATGATCAGGTGTAGTCAGTTAGGGTGTAGGGTACCTCCTAGTGTACTAGGTGGAGGCCATGATCAGGTGTAGTCAGTTAGGGTTTAGGGTGTAGGGTACCTCCTAGTGTACTAGGTTGAGGCCATGATCAGGTGTAGTCAGTTAGGGTTTAGGGTACCTCCTAGTGTACTTGGTTGAGGCCATGATCAGGTGTAGTCAGTTAGGGTGTAGGGTACCTCCTAGTGTACTAGGTTGAGGCCATGATCAGGTGTAGTCAGTTAGGGTTTAGGGTGTAGGGTACCTTATAGTGTACTAGGTGGAGGCCAAGATCAGGTGTAGTCAGTTAGGGTTTAGGGTGTAGGGTACCTAGTGTACTTGGTGGAGGTCATGATCAGGTGTAATCAGTTAGGGTTTAGGGTGTAGGGTTTAGGGTACCTCCTAGTGTACTAGGTGGAGACCATGATCAGGTGTAGTCAGTTAGGGTGTAGGGTACCTCCTAGTGTACTAGGTGGAGGCCATGATCAGGTGTAGTCAGTTAGGGTTTAGGGTGTAGGGTACCTCCTAGTGTACTAGGTGGAGGCCAAGATCAGGTGTAGTCAGTTAGGGTTTAGGATGTAGGGTTTAGGGTGTAGGGTACCTCCTAGTGTACTTGGTTGAGGCCATGATCAGGTGTAGTCAGTTAGGGTTTAGGGTGTAGGGTACCTAGTGTACTTGGTGGAGGTCATGATCAGGTGTAATCAGTTAGGGTTTAGGGTGTAGGGTTTAAGGTACCTCCTAGTGTACTAGGTGGAGGCCATGATCAGGTGTAGTCAGTTAGGGTGTAGGGTTTAGGGTGTAGGGTACCTCCTAGTGTACTTGGTTGAGGCCATGATCAGGTGTAGTCAGTTAGGGTTTAGGGTGTAGGGTACCTCCTAGTGTACTTGGTTGAGGCCATGATCAGGTGTAGTCAGTTAGGGTTTAGGGTGTAGGGTACCTCCTAGTGTACTTGGTTGAGGCCATGATCAGGTGTAGGCAGTTAGGGTTTAGGGTGTAGGGTACCTCCTAGTGTACTTGGTTGAGGCCATGATCAGGTGTAGTCAGTTAGGGTGTAGGGTACCTCCTAGTGTACTAGGTTGAGGCCATGATCAGGTGTAGTCAGTTAGGGTTTAGGGTACCTCCTAGTGTACTTGGTTGAGGCCATGATCAGGTGTAGTCAGTTAGGGTGTAGGGTACCTCCTAGTGTACTAGGTTGAGGCCATGATCAGGTGTAGTCAGTTAGGGTTTAGGGTGTAGGGTACCTTATAGTGTACTAGGTGGAGGCCAAGATCAGGTGTAGTCAGTTAGGGTTTAGGGTGTAGGGTACCTCCTAGTGTACTTGGTGGAGGTCATGATCAGGTGTAATCAGTTAGGGTTTAGGGTGTAGGGTTTAGGGTACCTCCTAGTGTACTAGGTGGAGACCATGATCAGGTGTAGTCAGTTAGGGTGTAGGGTACCTCCTAGTGTACTAGGTGGAGGCCATGATCAGGTGTAGTCAGTTAGGGTTTAGGGTGTAGGGTACCTCCTAGTGTACTAGGTGGAGGCCAAGATCAGGTGTAGTCAGTTAGGGTTTAGGATGTAGGGTTTAGGGTGTAGGGTACCTCCTAGTGTACTTGGTTGAGGCCATGATCAGGTGTAGTCAGTTAGGGTTTAGGGTACCTCCTAGTGTACTTGGTTGAGGCCATGATCAGGTGTAGTCAGTTAGGGTGTAGGGTTTAGGATACCTCCTAGTGTACTAGGTGGAGGCCATGATCAGGTGTAGTCAGTTAGGGTTTAGGGTACCTCCTAGTGTACTTGGTTGAGGCCATGATCAGGTGTAGTCAGTTAGGGTTTAGGGTACCTCCTAGTGTACTTGGTTGAGGCCATGATCAGGTGTAGTCAGTTAGGGTGTAGGGTACCTCCTAGTGTACTAGGTTGAGGCCATGATCAGGTGTAGTCAGTTAGGGTTTAGGGTACCTCCTAGTGTACTTGGTTGAGGCCATGATCAGGTGTAGTCAGTTAGGGTGTAGGGTACCTCCTAGTGTACTAGGTTGAGGCCATGATCAGGTGTAGTCAGTTAGGGTTTAGGGTGTAGGGTACCTTATAGTGTACTAGGTGGAGGCCAAGATCAGGTGTAGTCAGTTAGGGTTTAGGGTGTAGGGTACCTAGTGTACTTGGTGGAGGTCATGATCAGGTGTAATCAGTTAGGGTTTAGGGTGTAGGGTTTAGGGTACCTCCTAGTGTACTAGGTGGAGACCATGATCAGGTGTAGTCAGTTAGGGTGTAGGGTACCTCCTAGTGTACTAGGTGGAGGCCATGATCAGGTGTAGTCAGTTAGGGTTTAGGGTGTAGGGTACCTCCTAGTGTACTAGGTTGAGGCCATGATCAGGTGTAGTCAGTTAGGGTTTAGGGTACCTCCTAGTGTACTTGGTTGAGGCCATGATCAGGTGTAGTCAGTTAGGGTGTAGGGTACCTCCTAGTGTACTAGGTTGAGGCCATGATCAGGTGTAGTCAGTTAGGGTTTAGGGTGTAGGGTACCTCCTAGTGTACTTGGTTGAGGCCATGATCAGGTGTAGTCAGTTAGGGTTTAGGGTGTAGGGTACCTCCTAGTGTACTTGGTTGAGGCCATGATCAGGTGTAGGCAGTTAGGGTTTAGGGTGTAGGGTACCTCCTAGTGTACTTGGTTGAGGCCATGATCAGGTGTAGTCAGTTAGGGTGTAGGGTACCTCCTAGTGTACTAGGTTGAGGCCATGATCAGGTGTAGTCAGTTAGGGTTTAGGGTACCTCCTAGTGTACTTGGTTGAGGCCATGATCAGGTGTAGTCAGTTAGGGTGTAGGGTACCTCCTGGTGTACTAGGTTGAGGCCATGATCAGGTGTAGTCAGTTAGGGTTTAGGGTGTAGGGTACCTCCTAGTGTACTTGGTGGAGGTCATGATCAGGTGTAATCAGTTAGGGTTTAGGGTGTAGGGTTTAGGGTACCTCCTAGTGTACTAGGTGGAGACCATGATCAGGTGTAGTCAGTTAGGGTGTAGGGTACCTCCTAGTGTACTAGGTGGAGGCCATGATCAGGTGTAGTCAGTTAGGGTTTAGGGTGTAGGGTACCTCCTAGTGTACTAGGTGGAGGCCAAGATCAGGTGTAGTCAGTTAGGGTTTAGGATGTAGGGTTTAGGGTGTAGGGTACCTCCTAGTGTACTTGGTTGAGGCCATGATCAGGTGTAGTCAGTTAGGGTTTAGGGTACCTCCTAGTGTACTTGGTTGAGGCCATGATCAGGTGTAGTCAGTTAGGGTGTAGGGTTTAGGGTACCTCCTAGTGTACTAGGTGGAGGCCATGATCAGGTGTAGTCAGTTAGGGTTTAGGGTACCTCCTAGTGTACTTGGTGGAGGCCATGATCAGGTGTAGTCAGTTAGGGTGTAGGGTACCTCCTAGTGTACTTGGTTGAGGCCATGATCAGGTGTAGTCAGTTAGGGTTTAGGGTGTAGGGTACCTCCTAGTGTACTAGGTGGAGGCCATGATCAGGTGTAGTCAGTTAGGGTTTAGGGTACCTCCTAGTGTACTTGGTGGAGGCCATGATCAGGTGCAGTCAGTTAGTGTTTAGGGTACCTCCTAGTGTACTAGGTGGATGCCATGATCAGGTGTAGTCAGTTAGGTTGTAGGGTACCTCCTAGTGTACTAGGTGGAGGCCATGATCAGGTGTAGTTAGGGTTTAGGGTGTAGGGTACCTCCTAGTGTACTTGGTTGAGGCCATGATCAGGTGTCATCAGTTAGGGTGTAGGGTTTAGGGTGTAGGGTTTAAGGTACCTCCTAGTGTACTAGGTGGAGGCCATGATCAGGTGTAGTCAGTTAGGGTGTAGGGTTTAGGGTGTAGGGTACCTCCTAGTGTACTTGGTTGAGGCCATGATCAGGTGTAGTCAGTTAGGGTTTAGGGTGTAGGGTACCTCCTAGTGTACTTGGTTGAGGCCATGATCAGGTGTAGTCAGTTAGGGTTTCGGGTTTAGGGTACCTCCTAGTGTACTTGGTGGAGGCCATGATCAGGTGTAGTCAGTTAGGGTTTCGGGTTTAGGGTACCTCCTAGTGTACTTGGTGGAGGCCATGATCAGGTGTAGTCAGTTAGGGTTTAGGGTGTAGGGTTTAGGGTACCTCCTAGTGTACTTGGTGGAGGCCATGATCAGGTGTCGTCCGTTAGGGTTTAGGGTGTAGGGTACCTCCTAGTGTACTAGGTGGAGGCCATGATCAGGTGTAGTCAGTTAGGGTTTAGGGTTTAGGGTACCTCCTAGTGTACTTGGTGGAGGCCATGATCAGGTGTAGTCAGTTAGGGTTTAGGGTTTAGGGTACCTCCTAGTGTACTAGGTGGAGGCCATGATCAGGTGTAGTCAGTTAGGGTGTAGGGTACCTCCTAGTGTACTAGGTGGAGGCCATGATCAGGTGTAGTTAGGGTTTAGGGTGTAGGGTACCTCCTAGTGTACTAGGTGGAGGCCATGATCAGGTGTAGTCAGTTTGGGTGTAGGGTTTAGGGTGTAGGGTACCTCCTAGTGTACTTGGTTGAGGCCATGATCAGGTGTAGTCAGTTAGGGTTTAGGGTGTAGGGTACCTCCTAGTGTACTTGGTTGAGGCCATGATCAGGTGTAGTCAGTTAGGGTTTAGGGTGTAGGGTACCTCCTAGTGTACTTGGTTGAGGCCATGATCAGGTGTAGGCAGTTAGGGTTTAGGGTGTAGGGTACCTCCTAGTGTACTTGGTTGAGGCCATGATCAGGTGTAGTCAGTTAGGGTGTAGGGTACCTCCTAGTGTACTAGGTTGAGGCCATGATCAGGTGTAGTCAGTTAGGGTTTAGGGTACCTCCTAGTGTACTTGGTTGAGGCCATGATCAGGTGTAGTCAGTTAGGGTGTAGGGTACCTCCTAGTGTACTAGGTTGAGGCCATGATCAGGTGTAGTCAGTTAGGGTTTAGGGTGTAGGGTACCTCCTAGTGTACTTGGTGGAGGTCATGATCAGGTGTAATCAGTTAGGTTTAGGGTGTAGGGTTTAGGTACCTCCTAGTGTACTAGGTGGAGACCATGATCAGGTGTAGTCAGTTAGGGTGTAGGGTACCTCCTAGTGTACTAGGTGGAGGCCATGATCAGGTGTAGTCAGTTAGGGTTTAGGGTGTAGGGTACCTCCTAGTGTACTAGGTGGAGGCCAAGATCAGGTGTAGTCAGTTAGGGTTTAGGATGTAGGGTTTAGGGTGTAGGGTACCTCCTAGTGTACTTGGTTGAGGCCATGATCAGGTGTAGTCAGTTAGGGTTTAGGGTACCTCCTAGTGTACTTGGTTGAGGCCATGATCAGGTGTAGTCAGTTAGGGTGTAGGGTACCTCCTAGTGTACTAGGTTGAGGCCATGATCAGGTGTAGTCAGTTAGGGTTTAGGGTGTAGGGTACTATAGTGTACTAGGTGGAGGCCAGATCAGGTGTAGTCCAGTTAGGGTTTAGGGTGTAGAATTTTCCTAGTGTACTTGGGTGGAGTCAAGATCAGGTGTAATCAGTTAGGGTTTAGTTTAGGGCACTTCCTAGGTGTCAGGTGGAGACCATGATCAGGTGGTTTAGGGTGTAGGGTACCTCCTAGTGTACTAGGTGGAGGCCATGATCAGGTGTAGACAGGTTTAGGGTGGTGGGTACCTCCTAGTGTACTAGTGGAGGCCAATATCAATTAGGGTGTTTAGGGTAGGGCCTCCTAGTGTACTAGGTGGAGGCCATGATCAGGTGTAGTCCAGTTAGGGTTTAGGGGTGTACTTCTGGTTGAGGTGATCAGGTGTAGTCTCCTAGTGTACTAGGTGGAGGCCATGCCAAGATCTTGGTTCAGTCAGGGGTGTGGTCAGTTAGGGTTTAGGGTTCCAGGATGTGAAGAGGTTTTGGGGTGTAGGTGCCTCCTATGTACTAGGTTGAGGCCATGATCAGGTGTAGTCAGTTAGGTTTAGGGTACCTCTAGTACTTGGTTGAGGCCATGATCAGGTGTAGTCAGTTAGGGTGTAGGGTTTAGGATGTTGGACATGATCTCAGTTAGGTTTAGGTGTAGGGTACCTTATAGTGTAATTGGTGGAAAGCCATGATCAGGTGTAGTCTGTTGGTTTAGGGTTTTCCCTTAGTGTACTTGGTGGAGGTCATGATCAGGTGTAGTCAGTTAGGGTTTTTAGGGTTTAGGGTACCTCCCTAGGGTGTACAGGTTGTCAGTTGAGGGCCAGTGTGTACTAGGTGGGAGGCCATGATCAGGTGTAGTCAGTTAGGGGTTAGGGTGTAGGGTACCTCCTAGTGTACTAGGTTGAGGCCATGATCAGGTGTAGTCAGTTAGGGTTTAGGGTACCTCCAGTGTACTTGGTTGAGGCCATGATCAGGTGTAGTCAGTTAGGTGTAGGGGTACCTCCCAGTGTACTAGGTTGGAGCCATGATCAGGTGTAGTCAGTTAGGGTTTAGGGTGGGGTACCTTATAGTGTACTAGGTGGAGGCCAAGATCAGGGTGTAGTCAGTTAGGGTTTAGGGGTGTAGGGTACCTAGTGTACTTGGTGGAGGTCATGATCAGGTGTAATCAGTTAGGGTTTAGGGTGTAGGGTTTAGGGTACCTCCTAGTGTACTAGGTGGAGACCATGATCAGGTGTAGTCAGTTAGGGTGTAGGGTACCTCCCTGGTGTACTAGGTGGAGGCCATGATCAGGTGTAGTCAGTTAGGGGTTTAGGTGTAGGGTACCTCCCTAGTGTACTAGGGTTTAGGTTGAGGCCATGATCAGGTGTAGTCAGTTGGGTTTAGGGTGCCTCCTAGTGTACTTGGTTGAGGCCATGATCAGGTGTCAGTCCAGTTAGGGTGTAGGGGGTGCCTCCTAGTGTACTAGGTTGAGGCCATGATCAGGTGAGTCAGTTGGGAGGGGTTTAGGGTGTGGGTACCTCCTAGTGTACTTAGTTGAGGCCATGATCAGGTGTAGTCAGTTAGGGTTTAGGGTGTAGGGTACCTCCTAGTGTACTTGGTTGAGGCCATGATCAGGTGTAGTCAGTTAGGGTTTAGGGTGTAGGGTGCCTCCCTAGTGTACTTGGTTGAGGCCATGATCAGGTGTATCAGTTAGGGTGTAGGGTACCTCCTAGTGTACTAGGTTGAGGCCAAGATCAGGTGTAGTCAGTTAGGGTTTAGGGTGTACCTCTAGTGTACTTGGTTGAGGCCATGATCAGGTGTAATCAGGTTTAGGGTACCTCCAGTGTACCTGGTTGAGGCCATGATCAGGTGTAGTCAGTTAGGGTGTACCCTCCTGGTGTACTAGGTTGAGGCCATGATCAGGTGTAGTCAGTTAGGGTTTAGGGTGTAGGGTGCCTCCTAGTGTACTTGGTGGAGGTCATGATCAGGTGTAATCAGTTAGGGTTTAGGGTGTAGGGTTTAGGGTACCTCCTAGTGTACTAGGTGGAGACCATGATCAGGTGTAGTCAGTTAGGGTGTAAGGTACCTCCTAGTGTACTAGGTGGAGGCCATGATCAGGTGTAGTCAGTTAGGGTTTAGGGTGTAGGGTACCTCTAGTGTACTCAGTGGAGGCCAAGATCAGGTGTAGTCAGTTAGGGTTTAGGATGTAGGGTTTAGGGTGTAGGGTACCTCCCTAGTGTACTTGGTTGAGGCCATGATCAGGTGTAGTCAGTTAGGGTTAGGGTACCTCTAGTGTACTTGGTTGAGGCCATGATCAGGTGTAGTCAGTTAGGGTTTAGGGTTTAGGGTACCTCCTAGTGTACTAGGTGAGGCCATGATCAGGTGTAATCAGTTAGGGTTTAGGAGTACCTCTAGTGTACTTGGTGCCAGAGCCATGATCAGTGTAGTCAGTTAGGGTGTAGGGTAGTTAGTGTACTTAGTTGAGGCCATGATCAGGTGTAGTCAGTTAGGGTTTCCAGGGTGTAGGGACCTCCTAGTGTACTAGGTGGAGGCCATGATCAAGGTGTAGTCAGTTAGGGTTTAGGGACCTCTAGTGAACCCCTTTTGGAGGCCATGATCAGGTGCAGTCAGTTAGTGTTTAGGGGTACCTCCTAGTGTCAACTAGGTGGATGCCATGATCAGGTGTAGTCAGTTAGGTTCAGCTACCTCTAGTGTACTAGGTGGAGGCCATGATCAGGTGTAGTTAGGGTTTAGGGTGTAGGGTACCTCTAAGTGTACTTGGTTGAGGCCATGATCAGGTGTCATCAGTTAGGGTGTAGGGTTTAGGGTGTAGGGTTTAAGGTACCTCCTAGTGTACTAGGTGGAGGCCATGATCAGGTGTAGTCAGTTAGGGTGTAGGGTTTAGGGTGTGGTACCTCCTAGTGTACTTGGATTTGAGGCCATGATCAAGGTGTAGTCAGTTAGGGTTTAGGGTGTAGGGTACCTCCTAGTGTGTACTTGGTTGAGGCCATGATCAGGTGTAGTCAGTTGGGGTTTCGGGTTTAGGGTACCTCTAGTGTACTTGGTGGAGGCCATGATCAGGTGTAGTCAGTTAGGGTTTGGGTTTAAGGAGGTACCTCCTAGTGTCTTGGTGGAGGCCATGATCAGGTGTAGTCAGTTAGGGTTTAGGGTGTAGGGTTTAGGGGTACCTCCTAGTGTACTTGGTGGAGGCTAGCATGATCAGGTAATCGAAATCCGTTAGGGTTTAGGGTGTAGGGTACCTCCTAGTGTACTAGGTGGAGGCCATGATCAGGTGTAGTCCAGTTAGGGTTTAGGGTTTAGGGTACCTCCTAGTGTACTTGGTGGAGGCCATGATCAGGTGTAGTCAGTTAGGGTTTAGGGTTTGGAGTACCTCTGTGTATGATCAATTAATCTGGTGGGTTGAAATTGCCTCTGTAAGAGTGTAAGTCAGAACCATGATCAGGTGTAGTCAGTTAGGGTGTGAAGTGCCTCTCTAGTGTACTAGGTGGAGGCCATGATCAGGTGATTAGGGTTTAGGGTGTAGGGTACCTCCTAGTGTACTAGGTGGAGGCCATGATCAGGTGTATCAGTTTGGGTGTAGGGTTTAGGGTGTAGGGTACCTCTGGTGTACTGAGTGAGGCCATGATCAGGTGTAGTCCCAGGGTTAGGGTTTGGGGTGTAGGGTACCTCCTAGTGTACTTGGTTGAGGCCATGATCAGGTGTAGTCAGTTAGGGTTTAGGGTGTAGGGTACACTCTAGTGTACTTGGTTGAGGCCATGATCAGGTGTATCAGTTAGGGTTTAGGGTGTAGGGTACCTCCCTAGTGTACTTGGTTGAGGCCATGATCAGGTGTAGTCAGTTAGGGTTTGGGTGTAGGGTACCTCCTAGTGTACTAGGTTGAGGCCATGATCAGGTGTAGTCAGTTAGGGTTTAGGGTACCTCCTGGTGTGCCTTGGTTGAGGCCATGATCAGTGTAGTCCAGTTAGGGTGTAGGGTACCTCCTAGTGTACTAGGTTGAGGCCATGATCAGGTGTAGTCCAGTTAGGGTTTAGGGTGTAGGGTACCTCCTAGTGTACTAGGTTGAGGCCATGATCAGGTGTAGTCAGTTAGGGTTTAGGGTGTAGGGTTTGGGTACCTCCCTTACTAGTGGAAGCCATGATAGTGGAGGCCAAGATCAGGTGTAGTCAGTTAGGGGTGTAGGGGTACACTCCTAGTATTATGGTGGAGGCCATGAATCAGGTGTTTAGTCAGTTAGGGTTTAGGGTGTTAGGTGAATTTACCTCTAGTGTACTAGGTGGAGGCCAAGATCAGGGTGTGAAGTCAGTTGGGGTTAGGGTTTAGGATGCTAGGTGGAGGGTTTGGGGATTGGTTTAGGTACCTCCTAGTGTACTTAAATTATGATCCAGGTGTAGTCCATGATCAGGTGTAGTCAATGATCAGGTGGTTTAGGGTACCTCTAGTGTCTTGGTTGAGGCCATGATCAGGTGTAGTCAGTTAGGGTGGTTTGAGGGCACCTCCTAGTGTACTAGGTTGAGGCCATGATCAGGTGTAGTCAGTTAGGGTTTGAGGTGTAGGGTACCTTATAGTGTACTAGGTGGAGGCCAAGATCCAGGTGTAGTCAGTTAGGGTTTAGGGTGTAGGGTACCTCCTAGTGTCATTGGAGGGTCATGATCAGTTAGGGTTTAGGGTGTAGGCTTTGGGTACCTCAGTTACTTGGTTGGGTTTAGGGGGTGTAGGGTTTAGGGTACCTCCTGGTGTACTAGGTGGAGACCATGATCAGGTGTAGTCAGTTGGGGTTTAGGGTACCTCTAGTGTACTAGGTGGAGGCCATGATCAGGTGTAGTCAGTTAGGGTTTAGGGTGTAGGGTTCTAGTGTACACTCAAGATCAGGTGTAGTCAGTTAGGGTTTAGGATGTAGGGTTCAGGTGTAGTCCCGTTAGGGTTTAGGGTGTAGGGTACCTCCTAGTGTACTTGGTTAAGGCCATGATCAGGTGTAGTCAGTTAGGGTTTAGGGTGGTGCCTCTAGTGTACTTGGTGGAGGCCATGATCAGGTGCAGTCAGTTAGGGTTTAGGGTGTAGGGCTTAGGTAAATTTCTAGTGTACTTGGTTGAGGCCATGATCAGGTGTAGTCAGTTAGGGGTTTAGGGGTACCTCCTAGTGTACTTGGTTGAGGCCATGATCAGGTGTAGTCAGTTAGGGTTTGGGCTTAGGGGACCTCCTAGTGTACTTGGTGGAGGCCATGATCAGGTGTAGTCAGTTTTGTAGGGTTTAGGGGTACCTCCCTAGTGTACTGGTGGAGGCCATGATCAGGTGTCAGTCAGTTAGGGTTTAGGGTGTAGGGTATCCTTAGTGTGTACTAGGTAGCCATGATCCAGGTGTAGTCAGTTAGGTTTAGGTTAGGGCACCTCTAGTGTACTTGGTGGAGGCCATGATCAGGTGTAGTCAGTTAGGGTTTAGGGTGTAGGGTTTGGGGTGCACTCTAGTGTACTAGGTGGAGGCCATGATGGGTGTCGTCCGTTGGGAGTGTAGAAGGTGCCTACCCTAGTTAGGTGGAGGCCATGATCAGGTGTAGTCAGTTAGGGTTTCGGGTTTAGGGTACCCTAGGTGGTGGAGGCCATGATCAGGTGTATGGTCAGTTAGGGTTTAGGTTTAGGGTACCTCTCCAGTGTACTTGGTGGAGGCCATGATCAGTGTGGTCAGTTAGGGTTTGTGCAGGGTCGCCTCTAGTGTACTTGGTGGAGGCCATGATCAGGTGTAGTCCGTTAGGTTTAGGGTGTAGGTACCTCCTAGTGTACTAGGTGGAGGCCATGATCAGGTGTAGTCAGTTAGGGTTTAGGGTTTAGGTACCTCCTAGTGTACTTGGTGGAGGCCATGATCAGGTGTAGTCAGTTAGGGTTTAGGGTTTAGTGTACTAGGTGGAGGCCATGATCAGGGTAGTTTAAGTAGGGTACCTCCTAGTGTACTAGGTGGAGGCCATGATCAGGTGTAGTTAGCGGGTTTAGGGTGTAGGGTACCTCCTAGTGTACTTGGTTGAGGCCATGATCAGGTGTAGTCAGTTAGGTGTAGGGTTTTAGGGTGTAGGGTACCTCTAGTGTACTTGGTTGAGGCCATGATCAGGTGTAGTCAGTTAGGGTTTAGGGTGTAGGGTACCTCCTAGTGTACTTGGTTGAGGCCATGATCAGGTGTAGTCAGTTAGGTTTAGGTACCTCTAGTGTAGTTGAGGCCATGATCAGGTGTAGTCAGGGTGTAGGGTACCTCCCTAGTGTACTTGGTTGAGGCCATGATCAGTGTAGTCAGTTAGGGTTTAGGGTAGTAGGGCCTCTAGTGTTTAGTTGAGGCCATGATCAGGGTAGTCAGTTAGGTGTAGGGGCTCCTAGTGTACTAGGTTGAGGCCATGATCAGGTGTAGTCAGTTAGGGTTTAGGGTACCTCCCTAGTGTACTTGGTTGAGGCCATGATCAGGTGTAGTCAGTTAGGGGTGTAGGGTACCTCCTAGTGTACTAGGTTGAGGCCATGATCAGGTGTAGTCAGTTAGGGTTTAGGGTGTAGGGTACCTCCTAGTGTAATTTGGTGGAGGTCAAGATCAGGTGTAATCAGTTAGGGTTTAGGGTGTAGGGTTTTAGGTACCTCCTAGTGTGTACTAGGTGGAGACCATGATCAGGTGTAGTCAGTTAGGGTGTAGGGTACCTCCTAGTGTACTAGGTGGAGGCCATGATCAGGTGTAGTCAATAGGGTTTAGGGTGTAGGGTACCTCCTAGTGTACTAGGTGGAGGCCAAGATCAGGTGTGTAGTCAGTTAGGGTTTAGGATGTAGGGTTTAGGTGTAGGGCACTCCTAGTGTATTTGGTTGAGGCCATGATCAGGTGTAGTCAGTTAGGGTTTAGGGTACCCTAGTGTACTTGGTTGAGGCCATGATCAGGTGTAGTCAGTTAGGTGTAGGGTTTAGGTACCTCCCAGTGTACTAGGTGGAGGCCATGATCAGGTGTAGGTGGAGGCCTAGTGATGGAGGCCATGAAGTGTAGTCAGTTAGGGGTGTAGGGTACCTCAGCGTACTTGGTTGAGGCCATGATCAGGTGTAGTCAGTTAGGGTGGAGGCCAAGGATCAGTAGTCAGTTAGGTGTAGGGTAATTCTAGTGTACTGGTTGAGGCCATGATCAGGTGTAGTCAGTTAGGTTTAGGTGTAGGGTAGGGTACCTCCTAGTGTACTAGGTGGAGGCCATGATCAGGTGTAGTTAGGGTTTAGGGTGTAGGGTACCTCCTAGTGTACTTGGTTGAGGCCATGATCAGGTGTCATCAGTTAGGGTGTAGGGTTTAGGGTGTAGGGTTTAAGGTACCTCCTAGTGTACTAGGTGGAGGCCATGATCAGGTGTAGTCAGTTAGGGTGTAGGGTTTAGGGTGTAGGGTACCTCCTAGTGTACTTGGTTGAGGCCATGATCAGGTGTAGTCAGTTAGGGTTTAGGGTGTAGGGTACCTCCTAGTGTACTTGGTTGAGGCCATGATCAGGTGTAGTCAGTTAGGGTTTCGGGTTTAGGGTACCTCCTAGTGTACTTGGTGGAGGCCATGATCAGGTGTAGTCAGTTAGGGTTTCGGGTTTAGGGTACCTCCTAGTGTACTTGGTGGAGGCCATGATCAGGTGTAGTCAGTTAGGGTTTAGGGTGTAGGGTTTAGGGTACCTCCTAGTGTACTTGGTGGAGGCCATGATCAGGTGTCGTCCGTTAGGGTTTAGGGTGTAGGGTACCTCCTAGTGTACTAGGTGGAGGCCATGATCAGGTGTAGTCAGTTAGGGTTTAGGGTTTAGGGTACCTCCTAGTGTACTTGGTGGAGGCCATGATCAGGTGTAGTCAGTTAGGGTTTAGGGTTTAGGGTACCTCCTAGTGTACTAGGTGGAGGCCATGATCAGGTGTAGTCAGTTAGGGTGTAGGGTACCTCCTAGTGTACTAGGTGGAGGCCATGATCAGGTGTAGTTAGGGTTTAGGGTGTAGGGTACCTCCTAGTGTACTAGGTGGAGGCCATGATCAGGTGTAGTCAGTTTGGGTGTAGGGTTTAGGGTGTAGGGTACCTCCTAGTGTACTTGGTTGAGGCCATGATCAGGTGTAGTCAGTTAGGGTTTAGGGTGTAGGGTACCTCCTAGTGTACTTGGTTGAGGCCATGATCAGGTGTAGTCAGTTAGGGTTTAGGGTGTAGGGTACCTCCTAGTGTACTTGGTTGAGGCCATGATCAGGTGTAGGCAGTTAGGGTTTAGGGTACCTCCTAGTGTACTTGGTTGAGGCCATGATCAGGTGTAGTCAGTTAGGGTGTAGGGTACCTCCTAGTGTACTAGGTTGAGGCCATGATCAGGTGTAGTCAGTTAGGGTTTAGGGTACCTCCTAGTGTACTTGGTTGAGGCCATGATCAGGTGTAGTCAGTTAGGGTGTAGGGTACCTCCTAGTGTACTAGGTTGAGGCCATGATCAGGTGTAGTCAGTTAGGGTTTAGGGTGTAGGGTACCTCCTAGTGTACTTGGTGGAGGTCATGATCAGGTGTAATCAGTTAGGGTTTAGGGTGTAGGGTTTAGGGTACCTCCTAGTGTACTAGGTGGAGACCATGATCAGGTGTAGTCAGTTAGGGTGTAGGGTACCTCCTAGTGTACTAGGTGGAGGCCATGATCAGGTGTAGTCAGTTAGGGTTTAGGGTGTAGGGTACCTCCTAGTGTACTAGGTGGAGGCCAAGATCAGGTGTAGTCAGTTAGGGTTTAGGATGTAGGGTTTAGGGTGTAGGGTACCTCCTAGTGTACTTGGTTGAGGCCATGATCAGGTGTAGTCAGTTAGGGTTTAGGGTACCTCCTAGTGTACTTGGTTGAGGCCATGATCAGGTGTAGTCAGTTAGGGTGTAGGGTTTAGGGTACCTCCTAGTGTACTAGGTGGAGGCCATGATCAGGTGTAGTCAGTTAGGGTTTAGGGTACCTCCTAGTGTACTTGGTGGAGGCCATGATCAGGTGTAGTCAGTTAGGGTGTAGGGTACCTCCTAGTGTACTTGGTTGAGGCCATGATCAGGTGTAGTCAGTTAGGGTTTAGGGTGTAGGGTACCTCCTAGTGTACTAGGTGGAGGCCATGATCAGGTGTAGTCAGTTAGGTTTAGGGTACCTCCTAGTGTACTTGGTGGAGGCCATGATCAGGTGCAGTCAGTTAGTGTTTAGGGTGTAGGGTTTAGGGTACCTCCTAGTGTACTTGGTTGAGGCCATGATCAGGTGTAGTCAGTTAGGGTTTCGGGTTTAGGGTACCTCCTAGTGTACTTGGTGGAGGCCATGATCAGGTGTAGTCAGTTAGGGTTTCGGGTTTAGGGGACCTCCTAGTGTACTTGGTGGAGGCCATGATCAGGTGTAGTCAGTTAGGGTTTAGGGTGTAGGGTTTAGGGTACCTCCTAGTGTACTTGGTGGAGGCCATGATCAGGTGTCGTCCGTTAGGGTTTAGGGTGTAGGGTACCTCCTAGTGTACTAGGTGGAGGCCATGATCAGGTGTAGTCAGTTAGGGTTTAGGGTTAGGGTACCTCCTAGTGTACTTGGTGGAGGCCATGATCAGGTGTAGTCAGTTAGGGTTTAGGGTGTAGGGTACCTTATAGTGTACTAGGTGGAGGCCATGATCAGGTGTAGTCAGTTAGGGTTTAGGGTACCTCCTAGTGTACTAGGTGGAGGCCATGATCAGGTGTAGTCAGTTAGGGTGTAGGGTACCTCCTAGTGTACTAGGTGGAGGCCATGATCAGGTGTAGTTAGGGTTTAGGGTGTAGGGTACCTCCTAGTGTACTTGGTTGAGGCCATGATCAGGTGTCATCAGTTAGGGTGTAGGGTTTAGGGTGTAGGGTTTAAGGTACCTCCTAGTGTACTAGGTGGAGGCCATGATCAGGTGTAGTCAGTTAGGGTGTAGGGTT
>NW_027037177.1:0-17846 GCF_034236695.1 Oncorhynchus nerka
CCACTCTTCCCCCTCTCTCTGTTCATCTCTAGCTCTATGCCACTCTTCCCCCTCTCTCTGTTCATCTCTAGCTCTAAGCCTCTCTTCCCCTCTCTCTGTTCATCTCTATCTCTATGCCTTCTCTTCCCCCTCTCTGTTCATCTCTAGCTCTATGCTTCTTCTTCCTCTCTCTGTTCATCTCTAGCTCTATGCTTCTCTCTTCCCCCTCTCTCTGTTCATCTCTAGCTCTATGCCTCTCTCTTCCCCTCTCTCTGTTCATCTCTAGCTCTATGCCTCTCTCCCCCTCTCTCTGTTCATCTCTAGCTCTATGCCTCTCTTTCCCTCTCTCTGTTCATCTCTAGCTCTATGCCTCGCCTTCCTCTCTCTCTGTTCATCTCTAGCTCTATGCTTCTCTTCCCCCTCTCTCTCTGTTCATCTCTAGCTCTATGCCTCTCTTCCCCCTCTCTCTGTTCATCTCTAGCTCTATGCCTCGCTTCCCTCTCTCTGTTCATCTCTTTCTATGCTTCTCTCTTCCCCCCTCTCTCTGTTCATCTCTAGCTCTATGCCTCTCTTCCCCCTCTCTCTGTTCATCTCTAGCTCTATGCCTCTCTTCCCCCTCTCTCTGTTCATCTCTAGCTCTATGCTTCTCTTCCCCCTCTCTCTGTTCATCTCTAGCTCTATGCCTCGCTTCCCTCTCTCTCTGTTCATCTCTAGCTCTATGCCTCTCTTCCCCCTCTCTCTGTTCATCTCTAGCTCTATGCCTCTCTTCCCCCTCTCTCTGTTCATCTCTAGCTCTATGCCTCGCTTCCCTCTCTCTGTTCATCTCTAGCTCTATGCTTCTCTTCCCCCTCTCTGTTCATCTCTAGCTCTATGCCTCTCTTCCCCCTCTCTCTGTTCATCTCTAGCTCTATGCCTCGCTTCCCTCTCTCTGTTCATCTCTAGCTCTATGCTTCTCTTCCCCCTCTCTCTGTTCATCTCTAGCTCTATGCTTCTCTTCCCCCTCTCTCTGTTCATCTCTAGCTCTATGCCTCTCTTCCCCCTCTCTGTTCATCTCTAGCTCTATGCCTCTCTTCCCCCTCTCTGTTCATCTCTAGCTCTATGCTTCTCTTCCCCCTCTCTGTTCATCTCTAGCTCTATGCCTCTCTTCCCCCTCTCTGTTCATCTCTAGCTCTATGCCTCTCTTCCCCCTCTCTCTGTTCATCTCTAGCTCTATGCCTCTCTTCCACCTCTCTGTTCATCTCTAGCTCTATGCCTCTCTTCCCCCTCTCTGTTCATCTCTAGCTCTATGCTTCTCTTCCCCCTCTCTGTTCATCTCTAGCTCTATGCCTCGCTTCCCCCTCTCTCTGTTCATCTCTAGCTCTATGCTTCTCTTCCCCCTCTCTCTGTTCATCTCTAGCTCTATGCCTCTCTTCCACCTCTCTGTTCATCTCTAGCTCTATGCCTCTCTTCCCCCTCTCTGTTCATCTCTAGCTCTATGCTTCTCTTCCCCCTCTCTGTTCATCTCTAGCTCTATGCTTCTCTTCCCCCTCTCTCTGTTCATCTCTAGCTCTATGCCTCTCTTCCCCCTCTCTGTTCATCTCTAGCTCTATGCTTCTCTTCCCCCTCTCTGTTCATCTCTAGCTCTATGCTTCTCTTCCCCCTCTCTCTGTTCATCTCTAGCTCTAAGCCTCTCTTCCTCCTCTCTCTGTTCATCTCTATCTCTATGCTTCTCTCTTCCCCCTCTCTCTGTTCATCTCTAGCTCTATGCCTCTCTCTTCCCCCTCTCTCTGTTCATCTCTAGCTCTATGCTTCTCTTCCCCCTCTCTCTGTTCATCTCTAGCTCTATGCCTCTCTTCCCCCTCTCTGTTCATCTCTAGCTCTATGCTTCTCTTCCCCCTCTCTGTTCATCTCTAGCTCTATGCCTCTCTTCCCCCTCTCTGTTCATCTCTAGCTCTATGCTCTCTGTTCATCTCTAGCTCTATGCCTCACTTCCCTCTCTCTGTTCATCTCTAGCTCTATGCTTCTCTTCCCCCTCTCTCTGTTCATCTCTAGCTCTATGCTTCTCTTCCCCCTCTCTCTGTTCATCTCTAGCTCTATGCCTCTCTTCCCCCTCTCTGTTCATCTCTAGCTCTATGCCTCTCTTCCCCCTCTCTGTTGTTCATCTCTAGCTCTATGCCTCTCTTCCCCCTTTCTCTGTTCATCTCTAGCTCTATGCCTCGCTTCCCCCTCTCTCTGTTCATCTCTAGCTCTATGCTTCTCTTCCCCCTCTCTCTGTTCATCTCTAGCTCTATGCCTCTCTTCCCCCTCTCTGTTCATCTCTAGCTCTATGCCTCTCTTCCCCCTCTCTCTGTTCATCTCTAGCTCTATGCCTCGCTTCCCTCTCTCTCTGTTGATCTCTAGCTCTATGCTTCTCTTCCCCCTCTCTCTGTTCATCTCTAGCTCTATGCCTCTCTTCCCTCTCTCTGTTCATCTCTAGCTCTATGCCTCTCTTCCCCCTCTCTGTTCATCTCTAGCTCTATGCTTCTCTTCCCCCTCTGTTCATCTCTAGCTCTATGCCTCTCTTCCCCCTCTCTCTGTTCATCTCTAGCTCTATGCCACTCTTCCCCCTCTCTCTGTTCATCTCTAGCTCTAAGCCTCTCTTCCCCCTCTCTCTGTTCATCTCTATCTCTATGCCTCTCTCTTCCCCCCCTCTCTGTTCATCTCTAGCTCTATGCTTCTCTCTTCCCCCTCTCTCTGTTCATCTCTAGCTCTATGCCTCTCTCTTCCCCCTCTCTCTGTTCATCTCTAGCTCTATGCCTCACTTCCCTCTCTCTGTTCATCTCTAGCCATCTCTCCCCCTCTCTCTGTTCATCTCTAGCTCTATGCTTCTCTTCCCCTCTCTCTGTTCATCTCTAGCTCTATGCCTCTCTTCCCCCTCTGTTCATCTCTAGCTCTATGCCTCTCTTCCCCCTCTCTGTTCATCTCTAGCTCTATGCCTCTCTTCCCCCTCTCTGTTCATCTCTAGCTCTATGCCTCTCTTCCCCCTCTCTCTGTTCATCTCTAGCTCTATGCCTCGCTTCCCCCTCTCTCTGTTCATCTCTAGCTCTATGCTTCTCTCCCCCTCTCTCTGTTCATCTCTAGCTCTATGCCTCGCTTCCCTCTCTCTCTGTTCATCTCTAGCTCTATGCTTCTCTTCCCTCTCTCTGTTCATCTCTAGCTCTATGCCTCTCTTCCCTCTCTCTGTTCATCTCTAGCTCTATGCCTCTCTTCCCCCTCTCTGTTCATCTCTAGCTCTATGCTTCTCTTCCCCCTCTCTGTTCATCTCTAGCTCTATGCTTCTCTTCCCCCTCTCTCTGTTCATCTCTAGCTCTATGCCACTCTTCCCCCTCTCTCTGTTCATCTCTAGCTCTAAGCCTCTCTTCCCCCTCTCTCTGTTCATCTCTATCTCTATGCCTCTCTCTTCCCCCCCTCTCTGTTCATCTCTAGCTCTATGCTTCTCTCTTCCCCCTCTCTCTGTTCATCTCTAGCTCTATGCTTCTCTCTTCCCCCTCTCTCTGTTCATCTCTAGCTCTATGCCTCTCTCTTCCCCCTCTCTCTGTTCATCTCTAGCTCTATGCCTCTCTTCCCCCTCTCTCTGTTCATCTCTAGCTCTATGCCTCTCTTCCCCCTCTCTCTGTTCATCTCTAGCTCTATGCCTCGCTTCCCTCTCTCTCTGTTCATCTCTAGCTCTATGCTTCTCTTCCCCCTCTCTCTGTTCATCTCTAGCTCTATGCCTCTCTTCCCCCTCTCTCTGTTCATCTCTAGCTCTATGCCTCGCTTCCCTCTCTCTCTGTTCATCTCTAGCTCTATGCTTCTCTCTTCCCCCTCTCTCTGTTCATCTCTAGCTCTATGCTTCTCTCTTCCCCCTCTCTCTGTTCATCTCTAGCTCTATGCCTCTCTTCCCCCTCTCTCTGTTCATCTCTAGCTCTATGCCTCTCTTCCCCCTCTCTCTGTTCATCTCTAGCTCTATGCTTCTCTTCCCCCTCTCTCTGTTCATCTCTAGCTCTATGCCTCGCTTCCCTCTCTCTCTGTTCATCTCTAGCTCTATGCCTCTCTTCCCCCTCTCTCTGTTCATCTCTAGCTCTATGCCTCTCTTCCCCCTCTCTCTGTTCATCTCTAGCTCTATGCCTCGCTTCCCTCTCTCTGTTCATCTCTAGCTCTATGCTTCTCTTCCCCCTCTCTGTTCATCTCTAGCTCTATGCCTCTCTTCCCCCTCTCTCTGTTCATCTCTAGCTCTATGCCTCGCTTCCCTCTCTCTGTTCATCTCTAGCTCTATGCTTCTCTTCCCCCTCTCTCTGTTCATCTCTAGCTCTTTGCCTCTCTTCCCCCTCTCTCTGTTCATCTCTAGCTCTTTGCCTCTCTCTGTTCATCTCTAGCTCTTTGCCGCTCTCTGTTCATCTCTAGCTCTATGCCTCTCTTCCCCCTCTCTCTGTTCATCTCTAGCTCTTTGCCTCTCTTCCCCCTCTCTCTGTTCATCTCTAGCTCTTTGCCTCTCTTCCCCCCCTCTGTTCATCTCAAGCTCTTTGCCTCTCTTCCCCCTCTCTCTGTTCATCTCTAGCTCTATGCCTCTCTCTTCCCCCTCTCTCTTTTCATCTCTAGCTCTTGGCCTCTCTTCCCCCTCTCTCTTTTCATCTCTAGCTCTTTGCCTCTCTTCCCCCTCTCTACCCCTCTCTGTTCATCTATAGTTATATTCATTTCTCTCTGTCTATCATTAGCTCTCTTGCCCCCTCCTTAACCCCACCCCTCTCTGTTTATTGCTAGTTATCTTGCCCACCCTCCCCCACTCTCTCTCCCTCTGTCTATCATTAGTGTTCTCTCTCTCACTCTCTCTCTCTCTCACTCTTGCATTCCCTGGTTATCGTTGGCTCTGTTTCCCTCCATCTCTCACTCTGTTTATCTCTAGCTGCCTTGTCCCTCCCCCTCTCTGGCTGTGCCTCTCTCTCCCACCCCTCCCCTCTCTGGCTGTGCCTCTCTCTCTCTCTCTCTCTCTCTCTCTCTCTCTCTCTCTCTCTCCCACCCCTCCCCCTCTCTGGCTGTGCCTCTCTCCCATCCCCCACTCTTTATCTTCACCCTGCCTCTCTCTACCCTATCCCAGCTCCCTCTCCCTCCTTTCTCTCTTCTCTCCTCACTCTACCCACTCCCTCCTGCTCTCCTCCCTCACTCAATTCAATCTCTCTTCTATCCCTCACTCTACACACACACACACACACACACTCTCTCCCTCACTCTACCCACTCCCTCCCTCTCTCCTCTCCCTCACTCTACCCACTCCCTCTCTCTCCTCTCCTCACTCTACCCACTCCCTCCCTCTCTCCTCTCCCTCCCTCTCTCCTCTCCCTCACTCTACCCACTCCTCCCTCTCTCCTCTCCCTCACTCAATTCAATTCACTCTCTTTCTTCCTCCCTCTCTCCTCTCCCTCACTCTACCCACCCCCCTCTCCGTCACTCAATTCAATTCACTCCCCTCCTCCCTCCGTCCCTCACTCTACCCATGCCCTCCCATCCTCCCCCTCTTGCTTCTCTCCCTCCCTCCTCCCTCCCCTCTCGCTCCTCTCCCTCCCCTCTTCAGTCTGTGCAGCAGCCTGTTCTCCTGTTGAAGGCCTGTAATGTCCTGAGTCTTATCAGTACACGTTGTTGGCCTCCAGTTACCCCAGCTCCCCTCTGTAAAGACTGGTTAATGTAGCAACTGAGGACCCGCGCGGCTCTGCTCATTAAATAGGCCACATTCATGTTTGTCGAACTCTAAACTCTTCATCACCAACACCATCATCCTCTGCCAGGGAGCCATGCCTCTGTGTTCATTATGGATATCAATGTGGCATGCATACATTATACATGATTTTAATCACCATATTCTTGGGAAATAATGTAGGACTATTTCAAATTTGATGAGCATTCCATGAATAATAAATATTTCTGAGACTTTCTCCTTTGAATGTTTCTTTGAAAGTCATGAGTAGGAGGAGATGTTTGTATTGAAATACAGAGGTGTCCTTTTGTTTTTGTGGATTCAGGGTCTTGTAGACTCCTCATATAGCCTTCCTCAGTGCAGATTGTTGAAAACACATCAAGTACGATTCCTGAAATGTCTCTAAACTCTCTGGTCAAACAAGATGGCTGCCCCCACCACATCTGGTCAAACAAGATGGCTGCCCCCACCACATCTGGTCAAACAAGATGGCTGCCCCCACCACATCTGGTCAAACAAGATGGCTGCCCCCACCACATCTGGTCAAACAAGATGGCTGCCCCCCCACCACATCTGGTCAAACAAGATGGCTGCCCCCCACCACATCTGGTCAAACAAGATGGCCGCCCCCCACCACTTCTGCCACAACAGAGCCCTGAGAAGGTGGCAGATGTGTGAACAGGTTTAAGAGGCCTCTGAAAGGACCTTAACTCAGCTCTTTAAGGGCCAAGGAGGAATTTTTATTGGAATGCACAACGTTGGCGTTACACAACTTCATGTGTTTTGTTTTCATCAACATGGATATTTTCATGACACACCATGCAGACCCCAGAAGGCTGTGACTACACACACACACAAAGAAACACATCACAATCTTCTCACTAGTCAATACACACCCAATCCCTCAACGCAAACCACCTCTTCACTCAGTAGACAAAACAACACCTGACCTCACTACACTCAACCCCCCCCTTCACTACACACAACCTGACCCCCCTCACTACACCCCCCCCACTACACACAACCCCCCACCCCCTCACTACACACAACCCGACCCCCCACCACCCCTCCCCCTCACTACACACAACCCGACCCCCCACTACACACAACCCGACCCCCCCCACTACACACAACCCGACCCCCACCCCTACTGAACACAACCCCCCTCCCCCTCACTACACAACCCCCCCCTCACTACACAACCCCTCCCCCACCGAATCCGTACATCACCTCACACACACAGCATCTCTCCTCCAAGCCCACTCCTCTTCAATGTGTTCTCCGTACATCACCTCACACACACACAGCATCTCTCCTCCAAGCCCACTCCTCTTCAATGTGTTCTCCATACATCACCTCACACAACATCTCTCCTCCAAGCCCACCTCACACACACACACACAGCATCTCTCCTCCAAGCCCACTCCTCTTCAATGTGTTCTCCGTACATCACCTCACATCGCAGTGATGGCTGCCAGGCTGGGAACAGCCACCACTCTGAACTAATACCAGGAAGCATGCTTGTGTGTGTGTGTGTGTGTGTGGTGTGTGTCGCTGCAGCTAGAGCTCTGGAATTTGTTAATTGCTACTGTGTAGAGTAAAGAGGATGGCTGCACAGGTCTCTCAGTATAGGGACAATAAAGGCTCATTATGGCTGTTGGGGAAAGGGAAGTCGATTAGTCTGGAAGGTTCAGTTGTTGGGGGGGTTGGTATGGCATCCATGGTTACCTGTTACCGTAGTGGAGCTGAACGGAGCGGTCTGTTACCGTGATGGAGCTGAACGGAGTGGTCTGTTACCGTGATGGAGCAGTCTGTTACCGTGGTGGGGCTGAACTGGGCGGTCTGTTACCGTGATGGAGCAGTCTGTTACCGTGGTGGAGCTGAACGGAGCGGTCTGTTACCGTGATGGAGCTGAACGTAGCGGTCTGTTACCGTGGTGGGGCTGAACTGGGCGGTCTGTTACCGTGATGGGGGCTGAACGGAGCGGTCTGTTACCGTGATGGAGCTGAACGGAGTGGTCTGTTACCGTGATGGAGCTGTCTGTTACCGTGGTGGGGCTGAACTGGGCGGTCTGTTACCGTGATGGAGCAGTCTGTTACCGTGGTGGGGCTGAACTGGGCGGTCTGTTACCGTGGTGGGGCTGAACTGGGCGGTCTGTTACCGTGATGGAGCAGTCTGTTACCGTGGTGGGGCTGAACTGGGCGGTCTGTTACCGTGATGGAGCAGTCTGTTACCGTGGTGGGGCTGAACTGGGCGGTCTGTTACCGTGATGGAGCAGTCTGTTACCGTGATGGGGCTGAACGGAGCGGTCTGTTACCGTGATGGAGCTGAACGGAGCGATCTGTTACCGTGATGGAGCAGTCTGTTACCGTGGTGGAGCTGAACGGAGCGGTCTGTTACCGTGATGGAGCAGTCTGTTACCGTGGTGGGGCTGAACTGGGCGGTCTGTTACCGTGATGGAGCAGTCTGTTACCGTGGTGGGGCTGAACGGAGCGGGTCTGTTACCGTGATGGAGCTGAACGGAGCGGTCTGTTACCGTGGTGGAGCTGAACGGAACGGTCTGTTACCGTGGTGGAGCTGAACGGAACGGTCTGTTACCGTGGTGGAGCTGAACGGAACGGTCTGTTACCGTGGTGGAGCTGAACGGAGCGGTCTGTTACCGTGGTGGAGCTGAACGGAGCGGTCTGTTACCGTGGTGGAGCAGTCTGTTACCGTGGTGGGGCTGAACGGAGCGGTCTGTTACCGTGGTGGAGCTGAACGGAACGGTCTGTTACCGTGGTGGAGCAGAACGGAACGGTCTGTTACCGTGGTGGAGCAGAACGGAGCGGTCTGTTACCGTGGTGGAGCTGAACGGAGCGGTCTGTTACCGTGATGGAGCAGTCTGTTACCGTGGTGGAGCTGAACGGAGCGGTCTGTTACCGTGGTGGAGCTGAACGGAGCGGTCTGTTACCGTGGTGGGGCTGAACGGAGCGGTCTGTTACCGTGATGGAGCAGTCTGTTACTGTGGTGGGGCTGAACTGGGCGGTCTGTTACCGTGGTGGGGCTGAACGGAGCGGTCTGTTACCGTGATGGAGCAGTCTGTTACTGTGGTGGGGCTGAACTGGGCGGTCTGTTACCGTGGTGGGGCTGAACGGAGCGGTCTGTTACCGTGGTGGAGCTGAACGGAGCGGTCTGTTACCGTGATGGAGCAGTCTGTTACCGTGGTGGGGCTGAACGGAGCGGTCTGTTACCGTGGTGGAGCTGAACGGAGCGGTCTGTTACCATGGTGGAGCTGAACGGAGCGGTCTGTTACCGTGGTGGAGCTGAACGGAGCGGTCTGTTACCGTGATGGAGCAGTCTGTTACTGTGGTGGGGCTGAACTGGGCGGTCTGTTACCGTGGTGGGGCTGAACGGAGCGGTCTGTTACCGTGGTGGAGCTGAACTGGGCGGTCTCTTACCGTGATGGAGCAGTCTTACCGTGATGGAGCAGTCTTACCGTGATGGAGCAGTCTGTTACCGTGGTGGAGCTGAAAGGAACGGTCTGTTACCGTGATGGAGCAGTCTGTTACCGTGGTGGGGCTGAACGGAGCGGTCTGTTACCGTGGTGGAGCTGAACGGAGCGGTCTGTTACCATGGTGGAGCTGAACGGAGCGGTCTGTTACCGTGGTGGAGCTGAACGGAGCGGTCTGTTACCGTGATGGAGCAGTCTGTTACTGTGGTGGGGCTGAACTGGGCGGTCTGTTACCGTGGTGGGGCTGAACGGAGCGGTCTGTTACCGTGGTGGAGCTGAACTGGGCGGTCTCTTACCGTGATGGAGCAGTCTTACCGTGATGGAGCAGTCTTACCGTGATGGAGCAGTCTGTTACCGTGGTGGAGCTGAACGGAGCGGTCTGTTACCGTGATGGAGCAGTCTGTTACTGTGGTGGGGCTGAACTGGGCGGTCTGTTACCGTGGTGGGGCTGAACGGAGCGGTCTGTTACCGTGGTGGAGCTGAACGGAGCGGTCTGTTACCATGGTGGAGCTGAACGGAGCGGTCTGTTACCGTGGTGGAGCTGAACGGAGCGGTCTGTTACCGTGATGGAGCAGTCTGTTACTGTGGTGGGGCTGAACTGGGCGGTCTGTTACCGTGGTGGGGCTGAACGGAACGGTCTGTTACCGTGGTGGGGCTGAACTGGGCGGTCTGTTACCGTGGTGGAGCTGAACGGAGCGGTCTGTTACCGTGATGGAGCAGTCTGTTACTGTGGTGGGGCTGAACTGGGCGGTCTGTTACCGTGGTGGGGCTGAACGGAGCGGTCTGTTACTGTGGTGGGGCTGAACTGGGCGGTCTGTTACCGTGGTGGGGCTGAACGGAGTGGTCTGTTACCGTGGTGGAGCTGAACGGAGCGGTCTGTTACCGTGGTGGAGCTGAACTGGGCGGTCTGTTACCGTGGTGGGGCTGAACTGGGCGGTCTGTTACCGTGGTGGGGCTGAACTGGGCGGTCTGTTACCGTGGTGGGGCTGAACTGGGCGGTCTGTTACCGTGGTGGGGCTGAACTGGGCGGTCTGTTACCGTGGTGGGGCTGAACGGAGCGGTCTGTTACCGTGGTGGAGCTGAACGGAGCAGTCTGTTACCGTGGTGGGGCAGTCTGTTACCGTGGTGGGGCTGAACGGAGCTGTCTGTTACCGTGGTGGGGCTGAACGGAGCGGTCTGTTACTGTGGTGGAGCTGAACGGAGCGGTCTGTTACCGTGATGGAGCAGTCTGTTACCGTGGTGGGGCTGAACTGGGCGGTCTGTTACCGTGATGGAGCAGTCTGTTACCGTGGTGGGGCTGAACTGGGCGGTCTGTTACCGTGGTGGAGCTGAACGGAGCGGTCTGTTACCGTGATGGAGCAGTCTGTTACTGTGGTGGGGCTGAACTGGGCGGTCTGTTACCGTGGTGGAGCTGAACGGAGCGGTCTGTTGCCGTGGTGGGGCTGAACGGAGCGGTCTGTTACTGTGGTGGGGCTGAACTGGGCGGTCTGTTACCGTGGTGGGGCTGAACGGAGCGGTCTGTTACCGTGGTGGAGCTGAACGGAGCGGTCTGTTACCGTGGTGGAGCTGAACTGGGCGGTCTGTTACCGTGGTGGGGCTGAACTGGGCGGTCTGTTACCGTGGTGGGGCTGAACTGGGTGGTCTGTTACCGTGGTGGGGCTGAACTGGGCGGTCTGTTACCGTGGTGGGGCTGAACTGGGCGGTCTGTTACCGTGGTGGGGCTGAACGGAGCGGTCTGTTACCGTGGTGGAGCTGAACGGAGCAGTCTGTTACCGTGGTGGGGCTGAACGGAGCTGTCTGTTACCGTGGTGGGGCTGAACGGAGCGGTCTGTTACCGTGATGGAGCAGTCTGTTACCGTGGTGGGGCTGAACTGGGCGGTCTGTTACCGTGATGGAGCAGTCTGTTACCGTGGTGGGGCTGAACGGAGCGGTCTGTTACCGTGGTGGAGCTGAACGGAACGGTCTGTTACCGTGGTGGGGCTGAACGGAGCTGTCTGTTACCGTGGTGGGGCTGAACGGAGCGGTCTGTTACCGTGATGGAGCAGTCTGTTACCGTGGTGGGGCTGAACTGGGCGGTCTGTTACCGTGATGGAGCAGTCTGTTACCGTGGTGGGGCTGAACGGAGCGGTCTGTTACCGTGGTGGAGCTGAACGGAACGGTCTGTTACCGTGGTGGAGCTGAACGGAACGGTCTGTTACCGTGGTGGAGCTGAACTGGGCGGTCTGTTACCGTGGTGGAGCAGTCTTACCGTGATTGAACGGAACGGTCTGTTACCGTGGTGGAGCTGAACGGAACGGTCTGTTACCGTGGTGGAGCTGAACGGAACGGTCTGTTACCGTGGTGGAGCTGAACGGAGCGGTCTGATACCATGATGGGGCTGAACGGAGCGGTCTGTTACCGTGGTGGAGCTGAACTGGGCGGTCTGTTACCGTGATGGAGCAGTCTTACCGTGATGGAGCAGTCTGTTACCGTGGTGTAGCTGAACGGAGCGGTCTGTTACCGTGGTGGAGCAGTCTTACCGTGATGGAGCTGTCTGTTACCGTGGTGTAGCTGAACGGAGCGGTCACAGTGAGAGGAGCTAAACCGTTTTGGCTACTTTCTGTGAGTGATTAGTACCAGATCTCGTGTGTCTGTGTCTGTGTGAGCGTGTGTGTATTGTAATGTATAAAACAATGGGATGATGCCACTGACTAGCTAATAGACTCCAGCTGGTCTTTGCTCCACTGAAGAACTAGAACTCTCATCTCCTCCTCTTAGCCAGTACTGACTCCAGAACAGATTCTCCCTAGCATATAGTCCCTGTCATCTCCTCCTCTTAGCCAGTACTGACTCCAGAACAGATTCTCCCTAGCTTGTAGTTCCCTCTCATCACCTCCTCTAAGCCAGAACTGACTCCAGAACACATTCACCCCAGAAAGAAAAGGTACAGATGTGAGCCCACTCTCCTTTTACCATAAGAGCTGATCTAGGAACAGTGTTTGCCATGCTTTTGCTGTCAGAAGCAGCCGTCCGGTATAGATCTAATAGATGGAGTGTGTGTGTGTTAACCCTTTGCCTTTCCACCAGTAACGTAGAAACACACCAGATCTGGGGGGCGCGTGAGGGAAAAGAGAGAGAGAGAGAGGGCGGGAAGAGAGAAAATAACAGTCTATTTATAGCCTGGGCGCCCGGGAGGAAGAAGACCATTGTTAGGAGCCAACTGCTGCACTCGAGGATCACATGGATGCTTGTATTCTTTCTACCATCTAGTATTGTAGCAGACTGGGGCTGTGGTAAATCCACCTCACACTCCTTCTCATCTCTAATTGCACCCCAGGTGGTGGGAAGAGAAAACACAGACCCATTTTGATAGACAGGTGGTGAAAAACAGATTGTTCTCCGTTAATGCAGATGAGTTGGGGAACCTGGTGGTTGGGCCTTGGGAATCGTCTAGGGGGGTCTTCTTGGTTGGTCCCCCCACATCATCCTAAACGGAAAGTAATTACCACCGTCAAGAGTTCCCTCATATTACTCTGTGATCATTTACCTCGTGGGTGTGTGTGTGTGGGGGTGTGTGTTTGGGGGGGTATGTGTGTGTGTGGGGGGTGTGTGTGTGGGGGGGTGGAATCAAAGGAAGCCAGGAAGGAGGGTGGAATCAAGGAAGCAGACCGCGTGTATGGCGTTGTGGGGTGAGCAGTTTGCTGATGTCAACCTTGTGAACAGAGTGCCCCATGGTGGAGTTATGGTATGGGGCAGGCATGAGCTACGGACAACGAACACAATTGCATTTTATCAATAGCTGTTTTAATGCAAAGAGATAGCGAGTTGAGATCCTGAGGCCCATTGTCGTGCTATTCATTCTCCTCCATCACCTCACGTTTCAGCATGATAACGCACAGCCCCATGTCGCAAGGATCTGTACACCATTCCTGGAAGCTGAAAATGACCCAGTTCTTCCATGGCCTGCATACTCACCAGACGTCACCCATTGAGCATGTTTGGGATGCTCTGTATCCACGTGTACGACAGCGTGTACAATATCCAGCTACTTCGCACAGCCATTGAAGAGGAGTGGTACAACATTCCACAGGCCACAATCAACAGCCCGATCAACTGCGAAGGAGACGAGACACACACACACACACGCTTACCAGACACACACACACACACACGCTTACCAGACACACACACACACACACGCTTACCAGACACACACACACACACGCGCTTACCAGACACACACACACACACGCTCACCAGACACACACACACACGCTCACCAGACACGCACACACACACACACACACACACACACACACACACGCTCACCAGACACACACACACGCTCACCAGACACACACACACACACACACGCTCACCACACACACACACACACGCTCACCACACACACACACACGCTCACCAGACACACACACACACGCTCACCAGACACACACACACACGCTCACCAAACACACACACACACACGCTCACCAAACACACACACACACGCTCACCAGACACACACACACACGCTCACCAGACACACACACACACACACGCTCACCAGACACACACACACACACACGCTCACCAGACACACACGCTCACCAGACACACACACACACACACGCTCACCAGACACACACACACACACACGCTTACCAGACACACACACACACACGCTCACCAGACACACACACTCACCAGACACACACACATGACAAGTCCTTTGTGCGGTCATCTACAGTGACATCATCGGTCTCACAACTCTGTCAGCACAAAGACGGTTTACAGCTGAACTACAGGCTGGGACCCTACTACCCCCACAGTCTGTCTTCATACAGGGCTGTTTCTCCCACTCCGTAAGCCCCCCCAGGCAGCACTTCAGCGCCCCACTGTTGCACTACACCACTTCACCAAGCCCAAGGCTGTACAAGGACCCAGTTTGTTGAGGAGGTGAATGACGACGAGACAAAACGGTCTTTTGATCTGTATTTTTCTTAGGATCTCTGCCCGTGCGAGGTTCAAACTGTACTGTCACCCTACCAATTGACTATATTACACGTTCCGTATTGCTGAGGCCCCCATTTCTACTGGCATCGATGACAAGATAGCACACCCCTCCTTTTCTCAGAGCGTTTAGCCAGTTTTGTTTTGAGACGTCTGTCTGGAGGATAACTGGTGTGAAGAACAACCATCCCTGTTGTGGGTAGAGGACCCTGTATCGTCTGATCGGTTGAGTGAACAGACCTCTCACTGAAAAGGGACTAAGCCTCTGTTCAATCAATCAATCAAATGTATTTAAAAAGTCATTTTTACATCAGCTGATGTCACAAAGTGCTTGTACAGAAACCCAGGCTAAAACCTCAAACAGCAAGCCATGCAGGTGTAGAAGCACGGTGGCTAGGAAAAACTCCCTAGAAAGACAGGAATCTCGGAAGAAACCTAGAGAAGAACCAGGCTCTGAGGGGTGGCCAGTCCTCTTCTGGCTGTGCCGGGTAGAGAGGAACCAGGCTCTGAGGGGTGGCCAGTCCTCTTCTGGCTGTGCCGGGTAGAGAGGAACCAGGCTCTGAGGGGTGGCCAGTCCTCTTCTGGCTGTGCCGGGTAGGGAGGAACCAGGCTCTGAGGGGTGGCCAGTCCTCTTCTGGCTGTGCCGGGTAGAGAGGAACCAGGCTCTGAGGGGTGGCCAGTCCTCTTCTGGCTGTGCCGGGTAGGGAGGAACCAGGCTCTGAGGGGTGGCCAGTCCTCTTCTGGCTGTGCCGGGTAGGGAGGAACCAGGCTCTGAGGGGTGGCCAGTCCTCTTCTGGCTGTGCCGGGTAGGGAGGAACCAGGCTCTGAGGGGTGGCCAGTCCTCTTCTGGCTGTGCCGGGTGGAGATTATAAGAGTACATGGCCATAAAGGCCAAATTGTTCTTCTGATTGTTCACTGTCCTCTACAGTTCCCCTCACTTATCACTAACCAGTACCTCCTCTCTCACGCTCTCCTGCTCTCGCTCTCTGTCTCCGTCTCACTCTGTCTCGCTCTCTCTGTCTCGCTCTCTCTGTCTCGCTCTCTCTGTCTCGCTCTCTCTCTCTCGCCCTCTGTGTTTCTCTCTCTCTCTCTCTCTCGCTCTCTCTCTCTCTCTCTCTCTCTCTCTCGCTCTCGCTCTCTCCCTCTGTCTCCCGCTCTCTCTCTCTCTCTCTCTCTCGCTCTCTCTCTCTCCCTCTGTCTCCCGCTCTCCCTCTGTGTTTCTCTCTCTCTCTCTCGCTCTCTCTCTCTCCCTCTGTCTCTCTCGCTCTCTCGCTCTCTCGCTCTCTCTTTCCCTCTGTGTTTCTCTCTCTGCAGCATCGGACAACAGCCAGCGGTTTCAGGAAACATGTTTTGCGTTCGCACTAACGCCGCAGCAAGTCCAACAGATTAGCAGCTCAATGTAAGAGACACTCAAACCCTCTGCTCTACCATGTACCCTACCAACGTACCCTGCCTACCCTCTACCCTACAATGTACCCTATACTACCATGCATCCTACCAACGTACCCTACCTATCCTCTACCCTACCAATGTAGCCTACCTACCGTCTACCCTACCATGTACCCTATACTACCAACGTACCTTACCTACCCTCTACCCTACCAACGTACCCTACCTACTTTCTACCCTACCATGTACTCTATACTACCATGTACCCTACCTACCATCTACCCTACCATGTACCCTACCTACCCTCTACCCTACCTACCCTCTACCCTACCATGTACTCTATACTACCATGTACCCTACCAACGTACCTTACCTACCCTCTATCCTACCATGTACCTTATACTGCCATGTACCCTACTTACCCTCTACCCTACCATATATACTTTACTACCATGTACCCTACCAACGTACCTTACCCACCCTCTATCCTACCATGTACCCTACCAACGTACCCTACCTACCCTCTACCCTACCATATACACTTTACTACCATGTACCCTATACTACCATGTACCCTACCAACCCTCTACCCTACCAACGTACTCTATACTACCATGTACCCTACCAACCCTCTACCCTACCAATGTACCCTATACTACCATGTACCCTACCAACCCTCTACCCTACCAGCGTACTCTATACTACCATGTAGCCTACCAACCGTCTACCCTACCAACCCTCTACCCTACCATATACACTTGACTACCATGTACTCTATACTACCATGTACACTACCAACCCTCTACCCTACCAACCCTCTACCCTACCATATACACTTGACTACCATGTACTCTATACTACCATGTACCCTACCAACCATCTACCCCACCATGTACCCTACCAACCATCTGCCCCCACCATGCTGCCCCTGCCAAGCCTCTACCCTACCAACCCTCTACCCTACCAACGTAGCCTACCTACTTTCTACCCTACCATGTACTCTATACTACCATGTACCCTACCAACGTACCCTACCTACCATCTACCCTACCATGTACCCTACCTACCCTCTACCCTACCTACCCTCTACCCTACCATGTACTCTATACTACCATGTACCCTACCAACGTACCTTACCTACCCTCTATCCTACCATGTACCTTATACTGCATAAAAATGTGCCCTCTACCTCTGCCCTACCATATATATGCTTTACTACCATGTACTGCCAACGTGCCTTGCCCACCCTCTGTCCTGCCATGTATCCTACCAGCGTGCCTACCTGCCCTCTGCCTAGCATATACACTTTACTACCATGTACCTATACTACCATGTGCCCTACCAACCCCACCCTATGACACGTGCTCTATGCTACCATGTGCCCTACCAAGCCCTCTGCCCTGCCAATGTACCCTATACTACCATGGCCGCCCTACCAACCCTCTACCCTACCAGCGTACTCTATGCTACCATGTACCCTACCCAGCCGTCTACCCTACCAACCCTCTACCCTACCATATACATGACTACCATGTACTCTATACTACCATGTACACTACCAACCCTCTACCCTACCAACCCCTCTACCCTACCATATACCTTGACTCACCATGTACTCTATACTACCATGTACCCTACCAACCATCTACCCCACCATGTACCTACCAACCATCTACCCTACCATGTACCTGCCAACCCTCTACCCTACCAACCTCTACCCTACCATGTACCCCACCAACCCCTCTACCAACCCTCTATACTACCATGTACCCTACCAGCCCTCTACCCTACCATGTACCCTACCATGTACCCTACCAGCCCTCTGCCCTACAAGCCCTCTACCCTACCAACGTGCCCTACCAGCCCTCTACCCACCAACGTGCCCTATTGACCCTCTGCCTATCAGCCCTCGGCCCTACCATGTGCCCTATGACCCTCTGCCACCATGTACCCTCTGGCTTCCTCTGCCCTACCATGTACACTACCAACCCCTCTACCCTGCCATGTACCTACCAGCCCTCTGCCCTGCCATGTACCCTACCTGCCTGCCTCTGCCAGCCCTCTGCCATGTGCCTCTGCCACCATGTGCCCTCTACCTCTGCCTACCATGTACCTACTATGTGCCCTACCGGCCCTCTGCCCTGACCCTCTACCCTGCTGTGATGCCTACCAGCCCTCTGCCTACCATGTGCCCTACCAGCCTCTGCCTACCAGCGTACCCTACCAACCCTCTACCAGTGCCCTACCAGCCTCTACCCTACCATGTACCCTACTATGTACCCTACCAACCCTCTACCCTACAACCCTCTA
>NW_027037178.1:0-17850 GCF_034236695.1 Oncorhynchus nerka
GGTATCTGTATACTACACATTGTGAGCTTCCAAGTGCATTATATTAGTGCCCTGTAGTGCCCTTTATAGGGAATAGGATTCCATTTGGGCGTAGACGCTGTGACTAGACTCACCGCTGAGGCTCCGCCCTGAGCAGCTCCCAGGGATTCTTCCTCCTCCTTCTTGAAGACAGTGTAGAAGATGTAAACTAGCAGGGAGTAGAAGGCATACATCTCCCCTCCGTCTGGGACTCACTGTTACAGTGACAGTCACAGAACTAGATACCCAGGGAAACACTGTCACGGTCCAACACTGCCTCGGCTCACTCTGCAGAGAGGAGAGAGATAAAAGGAAGAGAGAGAGAAATGAAAGAGAGAAAGAGAGAGAGAGAGAGAGAGAGAGAGAGAGAGAGAGAGAGAGAGAGAGAGAAAGAGAGGATGACAATGTCGTTCTATAGCCGATTCATTTTCAAAACACCAAATCTCCCAAGGAGTGATGCCTATTCACTGACAACAAAGGCTCTGGCAGCTAAAATATCAAATGCTGACGGATGAGGATGCCACAGAGAAAGACCGATTAGCATAGATCTGTCTAAATAGATCTGGCTGATTACTCTTGATCTTTCCTCAGAGATCATCCTTCCATCTTCCTCTTTAATCCGTTTTCTGATCTTAAAACGCTCCTCCTCTCCATCTGTCAGAAACATTTTGTCTTCTCCTTTCTTACCCATACTTGTCTTCATGTCATTAATGACAATCCAACATTCTGCATTCCATCACAACATTCTGCATTCCACCACAACATTCCATGTTCTCCCTGTTTTGTCTGTTATTGTTCATTCCTTTGCAGCCCCTCTCCTCTCTGCTGCAGCAGCATCACTGCACTGACCAGCAGCTCCTGTGTGATTCTCTGTCTCTCCTTCTCTTCTCCCCTCCACTCTCTCTCCTCCTCCTCCTCTCTCCTCCATCCATCCACAGGCTGCAGATGCAGTGGGCATGCTCAGTGCAGCTCTCTGCAGTGCTGAAGCAAGCAGCTGAGATGGAGATTGATTGTGTTGGGGGCCATGTGGCCTCATGCTGTCAGCAGTATGCAGCAGCCGCGGTTGCTTCACAAATGGCACCCTTTTCCCCACAGGGCTCTGGTCAAAAGTAGTGCACTATGTAAGGAAACAGGTGCCATTTGTGATGCAGCCCAGCAGTCTGAGCTGGAGGAGAGGAGAGACAAGACAGTCACTGATACTCTCTGATGGGCACTCACATGGAAAGGATCAGGAGCCATTGTTTATGTGTACAGACACGAGTCACAACAACACATTGTTTATGTACTGTATATACAGACACGAGTCACAACAACACATTGTTTATGTGTACAGACACGAGTCACAACAACACATTGTTTATGTACTGTATATACAGACACGAGTCACAACAACACATTGTTTATGTGTACAGACACGAGTCACAACAACACATTGTTTATGTACTGTATGTACAGACACGAGTCACAACAACACATTGTTTATGTACTGTATATACAGACACGAGTCACAACAACCCATTGTTTATGTACTGTATATACAGACACGAGTCACAACAACACATTGTTTATGTGTACAGACACGAGTCACAACAACACATTGTTTATGTGTACAGACACGAGTCACAACAACCCATTGTTTATGTACTGTATATACAGACACGAGTCACAACAACACATTGTTTATGTACTGTATGTACAGACACGAGTCACAACAACACATTGTTTATGTACTGTATATACAGACACGAGTCACAACAACACATTGTTTATGTACTGTATATACAGACACGAGTCACAACAACACATTGTTTATGTACTGTATATACAGACACGAGTCACAACAACACATTGTTTATGTACTGTATATACAGACACGAGTCACAACAACCCATTGTTTATGTATCTACAGACACGAGTCACAACAACACATTGTTTATGTACTGTATATACAGACACAAGTCACAACACATTGTTTATGTACTGTATATACAGACACGAGTCACAACAACCCATTGTTTATGTATGTACAGACACGAGTCACAACAACACATTGTTTATGTACTGTATATACAGACACGAGTCACAACAACCCATTGTTTATGTATCTACAGACACGAGTCACAACAACACATTGTTTATATATCTACAGACACGAGTCACAACAACACATTGTTTATATATCTACAGACACGAGTCACAACAACCCATTGTTTATATATCTACAGACACGAGTCACAACAACCCATTGTTTATATATCTACAGACACGAGTCACAACAACCCATTGTTTATATATCTACAGACACGAGTCACAACAACCCATTGTTTATGTGTACAGACACAAGTCAAAGCTAAGGACCAAATTACATCATTGATTCGATGTTTCTGTTACTGTTCAATTACTGCTTCTGTGTGTATACCCAACAACATATTGTCATTTTTGTTAACAAATTATGTACCAGTACACAAATGACTTAAATCACAGAGATCTGTGGCTACTCAGGTATTACTCATCACTACAATGTAAATAAGGACATAATTCAGGTAAATATCTATTCCAATTCAGTCAGCCCTGTTATATTGGCTGAGCTGGGCTTAGATATGGGCTTAGAGCTGGAGCCAGACTCAGCTTAGAGCTGGGCTTAGGCTGGGCCTTAGAGATGGCCTTGACTGGGCTTAGAGATGGGCTTAAATAAGGACATGAGATTAACAGGCTTAGAGATATCTTAGGTCTGGCCCCTATTATGTTTGGCTGAGCTGGGCTTAGGCTGGGCTTAGAGCTGGGCTTAGAGATGGGCTTAGAGCTGAGCTTGAGATGGGCTTAGGATGGGGCCAGGCTGGGCTTGAGCTGGGGCTTAGAGATGGGCTTAGAGCTGGGCCCAGAGCTGGGCTTAGAGCTGGGCTTAGAGCTGGGTTTAGAGATGGGCAGAGCTGTGTAGGCTGGAGGCTTAGAAGCTGGGCTTAGAGATGAGCTTAGAGCTGGGCTTAGAGCTGTGCCAGAGCTGGGCTTAGAGCTGGGCTTAGAGCTGGGCAAGGCTGGGCTTAGAGCTGTGCTTAGGCTGGGCTTAGAGCTGGGCTTAGAGATGGCTTAGAGCTGGGCTTAGGCTGGGCAGGCTTTGCTTAGAGCTGGAGCTTAGAGCTGGGCTTAGAGCTGGGCTTAGAGCTGGGCTTAAGAGCTTTGCTGGAAGCAGAGATGGGCAAGGCTGGTGCTTAGAGCTGGGTTTAGAGATGGGCTTAGAGGCTGGGCTTAGAGATGGGCAGAGATGGGCTTAGAGCTGGGCTTAGAGCTGGGTTTAGGCTGAAGCAGATGGGCTTAGAGATGGGCTTAGAGCTTTGAGATGGGCTTAGAGATGGGCTTCTGGGCTTAGAAGGCTTTGGGAAGAGCAAGTCTTGTAAATAGCAGATGGAGGCTGGCGCTGTGCTATCCTGGAGTCCTGGGATTACAGCAGTTCCGTTCTGCAGTGTCCACTCAGCGTCTCTATCCAATACAGAAACACATTTCTTTTTCTTGGCAACTGCTTTGAGGGAGAAGAAAATCTTGATGCTTCCCAAAATACATCAAACTGAGCATATCTGACAATCAAATAGTCATTTATTCACAAGTCATCACAAAATACAACATAACTTACACAGAGGGTTAACCAATTAGCATCCCGAAATCAATACACAATCCTCCAACTAGTATCGAATATCATTTTATTGGTCAGGTACACATATTTATCAGATATTAATGTCAGTTGTAGTGAAGTGCTTGTGTTTCCTAGTTCAACAGTGGGTAATATCTAACAATACACAAATCTAAACGTAAAAAAATTAATACATTAATATTGAAATATTAGGACGAGTAATGTCGGAGTCCAGAGTATAAATATATATATACATACAGTACCAGTCAAATGTTTTGGACACACCTACTCATTCCAGGGTTTTTCTTTATTTTTTGCTATTTTCTGCATTGTAGAATAATAGTGAAGACATCACAACTATGAAAAAAACACATATGGAATCATGTAACCAATGTAAAAAAGTGTTAAACAAATCAATATATTTTATAATTGAGATTCTTCAAATAGCCACCCTTTGCTTTGATGACAGTTTTGCACAGTCTTGGCATTCTCTCAACCAGCTTCACCAAGGAATGATTTTCCAACAGTCTTGAAGGAGTTCCCATAAGCTGAGCACTGCTTTCTTTTACCTCCGGCGGTCAACTCATCCCAAACCATCTCAATTTAGTTGCGGTCAGGTGATTGTGGCAGAGCCAGGTCATTCTGATTCAGCACTCTCCTTCTTGATCAAATAGCCCTTACACAGCCTGGAGGTGTGTTGGGTCATTGTCCTGTCGAAAAACAAAATGATAGTCCACCCCTAGCGCAAACCCGATGGGATCGCGTGTCACTGCAGAATGCTGTAGTGATCACGCTGAAAGAAGTTAAATGTGCCTTGAATTCTAAATAAATCACAGACAGTATCACCAGCAAAGCACCTCCACGCTTCACGGTGGGGTACATGCGGATATAATTTGTTCACTTACTCCTCGTCTCACAGACACAGCGGTTGGAACAAAATTTAACATTTGGACTCATCAGAACAAAGGACAGATTTCCCACTGGTCTAATGTCCATTTGCTTTCGTGTTTCTTGGCCCAAGCAAGTCTCTTCTTCTTATTGGTGTCCTTTAGTAGTGGTTTCTTTTCAGCAATTCAACCATGAAGGCTGTTCACACAGTCTCCTCTAAACAGTTGATGTTGAGATGTGTCTATTTCTTTTTGTAAAACATTTATTTGGGATGCAATTTCTGAGGCTGGTAACTCTAATAAACTTATCCTCTGCAGCAAGGAGTAACTGGTCTTCCTTTCCTGTGGCAGTCCTCAGGAGAGGCCAGTTTTCCTCATAGTGATTTATGGTTTTTGCAACTGCATGAAGAAACTTTCAAAGTTCTTGAAATCATCCTGATTGATTGACCTTCATGTCTTAAAGTAATGATGGACTGTCGTTTCTCTTTGCTTATTTGAGGGTTCTTGCCATAATATTAGGCACAGCTGTTAATTGATGCATTCCAGGTGACTACCTCATGAAGCTGGTTGAGAGAATGCCAAGAGTGTGCAAAGCTGTCATCAAGGCAAAGGTGGCCACTTCACCTAATTTGCTCACATTGTACATCGACTTACTTTTCCACTGTATTATTGACTGTATATTTGTTTATTCCATGTGTAACTCTGTGTCGTTGTATGTGTCGAACTGCTATGCTTTATCTTGGCCAGGTCGCAGTTGTAAAATGAGAACTTGTTCTCAACTACGCCTGGTTAAATAAAGGTCAAATAAATTAAATAAATAAACTTTGAAGAATCTCAAATATAAAATATATTTTGATTTGTTTAACAATTTTTTTGGTTACTACATGATTCCATATGTTATTTCATAGTTTTGATGTCTTCACTATTATTCTATAATGTATAAAATAGTAAAAATAAAGAAGAACCCTTCTTGTATAGACATTATGGACAGTATGTGGATATAATATGTAGTATATCTGAATAATCAATGAATATAGATCCATAGTGTTAGTGGTGGAACTCTGCAGATGTATCTAGTTAAATCTCACTGTACACAGTAGTTATCTGCTGAGGCTTCAGAATGAACAGGATCCTGAATCTGAGGCGACTTGGGTATGCGTCCCAAATGGCACCCTATTCTTTATAGTGCACTACTTTTTGACCAGGGCCCATATAGAGCTCTGGTCAAAAGAAATGTGGCTATATCGGGATAGGGTGCTGCCAGACGCCTTGGCCCCACTGTTTTGGTACCGGCCTCGCCATGTACCCACGGCCCCTTGGCCAACTAAAGCTATCAGCTCTCAGACATGTCCTTTCTGTCAATGACATTGTCTTCAGAGTGAGCATAGTCTAGTACAAGCTGTTTGGCTTCACAGTGAGCATAAGTCAGAGTTAAACTGTTGGCTTCACAGTGAGCATAATCCTAGTACAAGCTGTTTGGCTTCACAGTGAGCATAGTCTAGTACAAGCTGTTTGCTTCACAGTGAAGGAAGCAGTCTAGTACAAGCACTGTTTGGCTTCACGAGTGAGCATGATCTAGTACCACCAGCTGTTTGAAAGACTACAGTGAGGCATGGTCTAGTACAAGCTGTTTGGCTTCTAGTGAACATAGTCTAGCGTACAAGCTGTTTTTGGCTTCCCACAGTAGGCACTAGTCAGTACAAACTGTTGGCTACACAGTGAGCATAGTCTAGTACAAAGCTGTTTGGCCTACACTGACTGAGCCTCTAGTCTGCGTACAAACTGTTTGGTGCTCATCGTGGGGACCAGGCTTCTGAAGTCAAGCCAGCCCAGGTTCAACCAGTGTTCCCCAAAATGCCACCCTATTCCCAAAATGGGCTCTGATTAAAAGTTGTGCACTACATAGGGAATAGGGTGATATTTGGGAGGCAAAATGGGCTCTGATTAAAAGTAGTGCACTAAATAGGGAATAGGGTGATATTTGGGAGGCACCCTCATAGACATAGACAGTAGTAAATGTCTGGAAGGCACTTCCATCCTCCTCATAGAGCCACCGTTGGGAGGATATTTTCTACAGAGTAAGCAGATAGAATCTTTTATAGCCAATTGGTAATGACACTGTCCTGTAAATCAACATCCAGAGATGAGTTAGACTTTCTAACATGCGGAGTGGAAGAGGTTGGGAGTATTAGTGACCCATGACAATCAGTACATACAAGCGTTAGATCCAAGCACTACTCCTTTTGTTGATACTTTAGCAAATCAATATTTTAGCACATAAAATATTAACTGCTGTTACTAATATCATCAATAATGTTTACAGTTTTAGAATTAGACACCAGTGCTTCTTCGACTTGCATAGATGACAGTACTTGGATAACAGAGCAGAGCTCCCTGGCCATGACGATAAGCTGAACAAGTAGAACAACGCCCTTGACAGTGCTCATACACTGGCAACAGCCACCTGTCCCAATGGTGGATCATGTCACCTCCAAATTGGCAGAATGGCATCCGTATATGGATCATATGGATAATCTCTTGGAAAGGTCATTGGCCAGTAGGAATTGGAAAGGTCATTGGCCAGTTGGAATTGGAAAGGTCATTGGCCAGTAGGAATTGGAAAGGTCATTGGCCAGTAGGAATTGGAAAGGTCATTGGCCAGTTGGAATTGGAAAGGTCATTGGCCAGTAGGTATTGGAAAGGTCATTGGCCAGTAGGAATTGGAAAGGTCATTGGCCAGTTGGAATTGGAAAGGTCATTGGCCAGTAGGAATTGGAAAGGTCATTGGCCAGTAGGAATTGGAAAGGTCATTGGCCAGTAGGAATTGGAAAGGTCATTGGCCAGTAGGAATTGGAAAGGTCATTGGCCAGTAGGAATTGGAAAGGTTATTGGCCAGTAGGAATTGGAAAGGTCATTGGCCAGTAGGAATTGGAAAGGTCATTGGCCAGTAGGAATTGGAAAGGTCATTGGCCAGTAGGAATTGGAAAGGTTATTGGCCAGTAGGAATTGGAAAGGTCATTGGCCAGTAGGAATTGGAAAGGTTATTGGCCAGTAGGAATTGGAAAGGTCATTGGCCAGTAGGAATTGGAAAGGTCATTGACCAGTAGGAATTGGAAAGGTTATTGGCCAGTAGGAATTGGAAAGGTCATTGGCCAGTAGGAATTGGAAAGGTCATTGAACAGTAGGAATTGGAAAGGTTATTAGCTACAGATCAAAGGCAAGCCACAGTGCTAGAATAAGTAGAACAAGCTTGCTCATTTTGAGTGCACCCATGACTTTACCAGTCAAATCGCCATGGTCAGAGGTTCCAGACCGTTCTATTCGTTCTACTTCTATGAGGCAAGGCCCTGCAGGACAAAATAAATAGACCCTCCATCTGGTTCTCTTCTGTCAGCAGCTCTATGTGCACATCATGAGACCACATCAACTTAACAATCAGTCATGATCATGTGTGAGGGACTATTGAACTGTTCAGACAGTCAGTAACTGTTACAGTGATGTTACAGTTTCCCAAACTCCATGCTCGGGACTCCAAGGGTGCACGTTTTGGTTTTTGCCCAAACACTACAAAGCTTGATGGTTAGTTGATTATTTGAATAAGCGGTGTAGTGCTTAGGAAAGAAAGGAAACCCCGGGGTCCTGAGGACTGAGTTTGGGAAACCCTGAGTTACAGTGGTAATAAGTTAAAATGGGGAGTCCAGGTCCTTCAGTTCCAACAGGTACTTGCTAAGTGCCTTCTCAGAAGCCCAGCACCCTACAGCCATGGAGCCCTTCAGGAGCCACTTAAGCAGTCCCACAGTGACCCCTGGAGAGACAAGGGGAGCCAGAGTCTTGACCCCCACCATAGGGGCCACCATTTGGGGCAGGCTGAGGGCCACACTGCCCAGGGCCCCGACAGCGTTTCCCGCAAACAGACACACGGTGAGCGAGCAGGAGACGGCAGAGAGCGCCAGACAGCGTGACATCAGCATCAACTCGTCCGCTGACAGCCAATCGCAGAGCACCGGGAGGAGAGCTGAGCCAATAAGGAGGGTGTTGGCTGTGGTGCGGTCTTCGCTGAGCCACAGGAAGCCGAAGGAGACTAGCGGTGGAGCCAGGACCTCGCCGGCCCACTCCAGGTCCCCCTGTACAGAGGTCAGGTATGGGCTGAAGGAGACAGGCAGGGTGCAGAGGCCTGAGGAGAGACCGAGCAGAAAGAAACCCACTGCTGGAGCTCTGTGGTCCTACGAGAGAAAGAGGGAGATGAGGGAACATTCAGGGTGAGCAGAAAGAAACCCACTGCTGGAGCTCTGTGGTCCTACGAGAGAAAGAGGGAGATGAGGGAACAGTCAGGGTGAGCAGAAAGAAACCCACCGCTGGAGCTCTGTGGTCCTACGAGAGAAAGAGGGAGATGAGGGAACAGTCAGGGTGAGGAGAAAGAAACCCACTGCTGGAGCTCTGTGGTTCTACGAGAGAAAGAGGGAACAGTCAGGGTGAGCAGAAAGAAACCCACTGCTGGAGCTCTGTGGTCCTACGAGAGAAAGAGGGAGATGAGGGAACAGTCAGGGTGAGGAGAAAGAAACCCACTTCTGGAGCTCTGTGGTCCTACGAGAGAAAGAGGGAGATGAGGGAACAGTCAGGGTGAGGAGAAAGAAACCCACTGCTGGAGCTCTGTGGTCCTACGAGAGAAAGAGGGAGATGAGGGAACAGTCAGGGTGAGCAGAAAGAAACCCACTGCTGGAGCTCTGTGGTCCTACGAGAGAAAGAGGGAGATGAGGGAACAGTCAGGGTGAGCAGAAAGAAACCCACTGCTGGAGCTCTGTGGTCCTACGAGAGAAAGAGGGAGATGAGGGAACAGTCAGGGTGAGGAGAAAGAAACCCACTGCTGGAGCTCTGTGGTTCTACGAGAAAGAGGGGAACAGTCAGGGTGAGCAGAAAGAAACCCACTGCTGGAGCTCTGTGGTCCTACGAGAGAAAGAGGGAGATGAGGGAACAGTCAGGGTGAGGAGAAAGAAACCCACTTCTGGAGCTCTGTGGTCCTACGAGAGAAAGAGGAGGATGAGGAACAGTCAGGGTGAGGAGAAAGAAACCCACTGGGCTGGAGCTCTGTGGTCCTACGAGAGAAAGAGGGAGATGAGGAACAGTCAGGGTGAGCAGAAAGAAACCCACTGCTGGAGCTCTGTGGTCCCACGAGAAAGAGAAATGAGGGAACAGTCAGTGAGCAGAAAGAAACCCCACTGCTGGAGCTCTGTGGTCCTACGAGAGAAAGAGGGAGATGAGGGAACAGTCAGGGTGAGCAGAAAGAAACCCACTGCTGGAGCTCTGTGGAGAGAGAAAAGAGAACGGAACAGTCAGGGTGAGCAGAAAGAAACCCACTCGCTGGAGCCTGTGGTCCTACGAGAGAAAGAGGGAGATGAGGGAACATTCAGGGTGAGAAAGAAACCCACTGCTGGAGCTCTGTGGTCCCACGAGAAAGAGGGAGATGAGGGAACAGTCAGGTGAGCAGAAAGAAACCCACCGCTGAGCTCTGTGGTCCTACGAGAGAAAGAGGGAGATGAGGGAACAGTCAGGGTGAGGAGAAAGAAACCCACTGTGGTCCTACGAGAGAAAGAGGAACAGTCAGGGGTGAGCAGAAAGAAACCCACTGCTGAGCTCTGTGGTCCTACGAGAGAAAGAGGGAGATGAGGGAACAGTCAGGGTGAGGAGAAAGAAACCCACTGCTGGAGCTCTGTGGTCCTACGAGAGAAAAAGAGGGAGATGAGGGAACAGTCAGGGTGAGCAGAAAGAAACCCACTGCTGGAGCTCTGTGGTCCTACGAGAGAAAGAGGGGAGATGAGGGAACAGTCAGGGGTGAGGAGAAAGAAACCCACTGCTGAGCTTCCTCTGTGGTCCTACGAGAGAAAGAGGGAGATGAGGGAACAGTCAGGGTGAGGAGAAAGAACCAGTCATGACAAATAATCAGTGGCAAAGGGGTTGAGAATGGTTTAATGGTACACAAGAGTTACCTCAAGTGTCTCACTCAGGTGAACACCAATATATCCCAAAATTACCTTGAAGAGCTGATATGCTGTGTACAGGGCAGAGACGGACAGTGTGACGTTGGAACATGCTGTGATCAACTCTGTCAGACAGCCTGCCATTGGTCTTGACTCAAATCCAAAGCTACAGTTGGAGGATCACTGTTCATTTGATATGAAGAGACTGAGGGATTTGTGAAAGAGAAGAAGTTTTCAGATATCTGCAAGTAAACTGTTGAATACAATACCAAAGTTGAGAAAATACTGTTGAAAGTAAGCTAGTAGTCTTGTCTTGCACCATAGCTATGTGTACAGTGTTAACATTCTAAACAGCTATGTTTCAGGTAAGTAGCCACGTTTAGAATGACCAAAGGCAAGACTGAAACTCATATGTGAGCTTAAAAAATATCTGTTAACATTCAACATTACCTGTCTCTGTTCCGCTTGTTTGAACACGTGAGACAAGCAGTACCAGGATGTGGGCGTTCCCAGACCGTAAACAACTGCGCATGCTCGGCTCGGCTTCCACCAAATTGGAAAATATGGCGGCGCTGTTGACAACAGTAACAGAGCAGTGGATACGAGAGAAGGTACATCTAAATCACCATTGCCTTGGTAATATATTTGACACTTAAATTATAGCTTGTAAGTTGGTAGCCTAGATGTATGATTAGTTTGATTTAAAACCAGTTTTAAACTTCCATTAATAGCTAATTAACGCACAGAGACTTTGCTTAGTGCTAACGTTAGCTCGCCTGCTAGGCTAGCTGACAAAACAGTGTTTTGAATTTGTCTGGCCACAGGTAGCTATCTAGTGAAAGATGGACAACGTTACCATGGGTCTACAACTACCCAAGTACTCTACTTTGATTGCTGGCTACTAACATTCATGACCACTTTACAGCAGATGTGAGATCACTGAGCCTCCCAGGATCATACAAGGAGAAAATCAGGCATCTGGGAATCTCACTAAAGAACTTTGTCCGTTTGAAAACACTGAACCTCTCCTGTAATGCACTAATCTCTGTCGAGGTGAGATGTCTATCAACAGACAAATGTATATACAGTACATGGTGAAATGGTGACTGAAGTCTGAGTGTGTAGATGTGTAGATCTGATTGCGTCCACAATGGTACGCTATTACATATTATTCCCTATATAGTGCACTACTTCTAACCACTGTTTTGGGCAAAAGTAGTTCACTATGTAGGGAATAGGGCACAATTTGGGACATACACTGAATGTGTAAGTCACATTTGTTTGAGTGGGTATAATTTGTGGAACGTTCCAACAGGAATCTGGTTTCCAACAAACAACGCATAGTAATACAAAGTAACATGATAGAGTCACCTCGCTAACTAGCTGCCGAATAGGCATCAACTCACCACGTAGCTTATTCTTCATGTTTGTCCATAGGCTACCAGAGTGAGGACAGACATTTTTTGGTGAGGTGATTTAAAAATGTAATGAAATAGCCCATTCCCTACCCTTTATCTTAATCTGCCTCTATACAACTTTGTATGTGTTGTTTGTTGGCAACCTTGTTATTTACTAAGTTCTTGGAACAGATTCCTGTTGGAATGTTCCACAAATTATACCCCCCCCCCCTCCTATTTGTTTATTTCTATGTTTGTTCATCTATAGGGGGTCCAACACTTGAAGAGGCTGGAGAGGCTGAACTTGTACTACAACAACATTCCCTCCCTTCAGGAGGTCAAAGTGCTCTGGCAGCTGACTGCTCTGAGAGAGCTGGACCTGAGGCTCAACCCTCTGGCTAAAACAGATCCACACTACCGCCTGTACTTTGTGCACGCACTGTCCAACCTTCGCAGGCTTGGTACCTATAGCTACCATATGTTCATTGTGGGTCCGATTGGCTGTCCAATTACTTTGCTGTTAGATAGTTCTTCTTACCAATCTGACATTTGATGTTTGTTTTATATTGTTTTTTTTCTTCCTGTAGATGACTGTCCAGTCAGGGACAGTGAGAGAAGAGCTTCAATCATGCATTTCTCCTCAGACTCTGTGCTCCGACCCCAACAGACAAGCTCCTCGGAGACAGACATCACTGATCAGAGGTACTGTACACTACAGTATTAGACAGACATCACTGACCAGAGGTACTGTACTCTACAGTATTAGACAGGCATCACTGACCAGAGGTACTGTACTCTACAGTGTTAGACAGACATCACTGACCAGAGGTACTGTACTCTACAGTGTTAGACAGACATCACTGACCAGAGGTACTGTACTCTACAGTATTAGACAGGCATCACTGACCAGAGGTACTGTACTCTACAGTGTTAATACACCAGCTTGCTAATGTCAGGAGGTCTTGTTTGCACACCAAGGTCTCTTGTCTGCATTAGATATTGATTTGTATTATTAGAAAACACCCAGAAAGACAAACTTCAGATTTCATTTTATTTAACTAGTAAGCTGTTCTTTTGTGTCATTGTTTCCAATAGTGTGTACAGTGACGTTACAGTGTTATAGATTGTATTATACAATATTCTTCTAGTAGTGCTATGTTATGACGTAATGCGTGTTTGATTGGTGTGTTCCAGGAGCAGTAAGTTGAGGATGGCCTCAGTAAATCGCCTGGCCAAGAAGCTCTCTGTCCTGGATGACAACGATGACATAGTGTTGAACCTTGTCGCTAAGAGCAACTGGGACCAAAGTGAACCTCTGTTCCTGACTGGCTCTTCCCACAAGGAGTCAGAGTCCCAGCTTTATCATCAGATCAGAGAGGAGTGTGAGTTTATGTTGTTTGATCACAGAATACTACATCATTATTTTAATAATGACAAATGACAGTATGAAGTGGTATTAGAGTGTGATGTACACCATGACTGTTAATGTAGGGACAGTCCACCAGGGGGAGACAAATGTTCTTATTTTTTCCCTAGGAACATGGGGAATTTAGCTCATTTATGGCAAGATTTCAGAGATTTAACCTTAATTGATTTCATTCAGTACTTGATGAAATGTATGTTTAACTAGTTACATTTACGGTCTACCTTTTTTCAAGTGAGCAAACAAGCCTTCAGTATAAAATGCATGTTTTATTTTCATTATGATCAGCTTGTCATTCCCAGTCCAATGGTCAACGTTTAAGAGAAGGATCTCAAGCGAAAGGTTCTTCCTCCTCGTTGAAAACGTCAGAGGGGCCGAGGGTAACCTTTAACCCGCAGAGAAGCACAGCGGGACTAGCTCTGGATGGGAGGAGCGAGAGAAACTCCCCAAACACCTGAGAGTCACGGCCAAGGGCCACTTCACCCCTCACCCTGGTGAGGTGACACTGAATATCCTCTCTGTCACCGCCACAAATCAGATGGCATGAATGGCCTAATACAACATTCTGAGTGTTTTGCACTGGTTTCCTCTTCCTTTAGATAAAGTTGACCAGCAGAAGTCTTCCTTGTAAAGATCCGCCCCCCCAGTCCAAGAAGTCCCTGTCCCAGTAGGTCTGATGCCACCAACCCCATCCTGCACCCTCCCAGACTGTCCTACCATAACACCCAGCAGACAGCAGGGGGCTCCACCTCACCACAGAAACATGCCAAGCAACAGAAGGTGAGACGTTTCAGAGAGAGAACCCACTTATCCCTACCGTACCATTCATCCACCCTAGAGAAAACCCACCTATCCCTACCGTACCATTCATTAATCATAGAGAAAAACCCACCATCCATTCATCCACCTAGAGAAAACCCATTCATTATTAATAGAGAAAACCCACCTATCCCTACAGTACCATTCATTAATCATAGAGAAAACCCACCTATCCCTACAGTACCATTCATTAATCATAGAGAGAACCCACCTATCCCCTACTGCACTATTAATCCAATCAGAGAAAACCCACCTATCCCTACCGTACCATTCATTAATCATAGAGAAAACCCACCTATCCCTACAGTACCATTCATTAATCATAGAGAAACCCACCTATCCCTACAGTACCATTCATTAATCATAGAGAAAACCCACCTATCCCTACAGTACCATTCATTAATCATAGAGAAAACCCACCTATCCCTACAGTACCATTCATTAATCATAGAGAAAACCCACCTATCCCTACAGTACCATTCATTAATCATAGAGAAAACCCACCTATCCCTACCGTACCATTCATTAATAATAGAGAAAACCCACCTATCCCTACAGTACCATTCATTAATCATAGAGAAAACCCACCTATCCCTACAGTACCATTCATTCATCATAGAGAAAACCCACCTATCCCTACCGTACCATTCATTAATCATAGAGAGAACCCACATCCCTACGTACCATTCATCCACCCTAGAGAAACCCACCTATCCCTACAGTACCATTCATCCAATAGAGAAAACCCACCTATCCCCACTGTACCATTCATCCACCCTAGAGAAAACCCACCTATCCCTACAGTACCATTCATTAATCATAGAGAAAACCCACCTATCCCTACCGTACCATTCATCCACCCTAGAGAAAACCCACCTATCCCTACCGTACCATTCATTAATCATAGAGAAAACCCACCTATCCCCAGTACCATTCATCACCTAGAGAAAACCCACCTATCCCTACCGTACCATTCATTAATCATAGAGAAAACCCACCTATCCCTACAGTACCATTCATTAATCATAGAGAAACCCACCTATCCCTACAGTACCATTCATTAATCATAGAGAAAACCCACCTATCCCTACAGTACCATTCATTAATCATAGAGAAAACCCACCTATCCCTACAGTACCATTCATTAATCATAGAGAAAACCCACCTATCCCTACCGTACCATTCATCCACCCTAGAGAAAACCCACCTATCCCTACAGTACCATTCATTAATCATAGAGAAAACCCACCTATCCCTACAGTACCATTCATTAATCATAGAGAAAACCCACCTATCCCTACAGTACCATTCATTAATCATAGAGAAAACCCACCTATCCCTACAGTACCATTCATTAATCATAGAGAAAACCCACCTATCCCTACCGTACCATTCATCCACCCTAGAGAAAACCCACCTATCCCTACAGTACCATTCATTAATCATAGAGAGAACCCACCTATCCCTACAGTACCATTCATTAATCATAGAGAAAACCCACCTATCCCTACAGTACCATTCATTAATCATAGAGAAAACCCACCTATCCCTACCGTACCATTCATCCACCCTAGAGAAAACCCACCTATCCCTACAGTACCATTCATTAATCATAGAGAAAACCCACCTATCCCTACCGTACCATTCATTAATCATAGAGAAAACCCACCTATCCCTACAGTACCATTCATTAATCATAGAGAAAACCCACCTATCCATACAGTACCATTCATTAATCATAGAGAAAACCCACCTATCCATACAGTACCATTCATTAATCATAGAGAAAACCCACCTATCCCTACAGTACCATTCATTAATCATAGAGAAAACCCACCTATCCATACAGTACCATTCATTCATCATAGAGAAAACCCACCTATCCCTACAGTACCATTCATTAATCATAGAGAGAAAACCCACCTATCCTACAGTACCATTCATCCATCATAGAGAAAACCCACCTATCCCTACAGTACCATTCATTAATCATAGAGAAAACCCACCTATCCCTACAGTACCATTCATTAATCATAGAGAAAACCCACCTATCCCTACAGTACCATTCATTAATCATAGAGAAAACCCACCTATCCCTACAGTACCATTCATTAATCATAGAGAAAACCCACCTATCCCTACAGTACCATTCATTAATCATAGAGAAAAACCCACCTATCCCTACAGTACCATTCATTAATCATAGAGAAAACCCACCTATCCCTACAGTACCATTCATTAATCATGAAGAGAAAAGAACCCACCATTCATTAATATCCATACAGTACCATTCATTAATCATAGAGAAAACCCACCTATCCCTACAGTACCATTCATTAATCATAGAGAGAACCCACCTATCCATACAGTACCATTCATTAATCATAGAGAAAACCCACCTATCCCTACAGTACCATTCATTAATCATAGAGAAAACCCACCTATCCCTACAGTACCATTCATTAATCATAGAGAAAACCCACCTATCCCTACAGTACCATTCATTAATCATAGAGAAAACCCACCTATCCATACAGTACCATTCATTAATCATAGAGAAACCCACCTATCCCTACAGTACCATTCATTAATAATAGAGAAAACCCACCTATCCCTACAGTACCATTCATTAATAATAGAAAACCCACCTATCCCTACCGTACCATTCATTAATCATAGAGAAAACCCACCTATCCCTACAGTACCATTCATTCATCATAGATCTTACTGTTCATTATAACCAGTCTTTTTGTAATTGTATCAAATCTGTCTCCTAGGAAGCTATAGGAAACCAATGGGATGCTGCTGAGCCTAGTGAACAAGCACTGGACAGGGAGAGGCCTCTGCACCATGACAACAACTTCCTCTGTGAGTATGAAACCCCATGTACTGTGCAGCTTACCTGCTTAATGGAGAATCTGTCCCTAATAGTATGTATCTGACCTGCCTCCAGCTCAGGCAGTCCAGATCCTGTCCATGATGGAACAAGACGTCTCGGTGGAGAAGCCGAGGTCAGGACGTTGAGAGAGGAACGTTGAAGAGCTGAAGGAGCAGGCAGAGATACGAGACCAAGACCACAGGACAGAGACCCATAGACTAACTACACAGCTGGAGGAAGCACACATGTCTGTTGTAAGATTCAGACTGTTCAAAGCAGCATCTTCGATGATATTACCTCATGTTTGAAAAGCTGAGACCCCGACTCCACAAAGAGTTCAGAATAAATGGATGGAATTATCTTCAATGTCTGATTGATTGATTGATTGATTGATTGATTGCAGGACAGTTTGAATGAGCAGCTGAGGGATACTATTGGAGGACAAACGTCTCTCTACAGAAGCAGATGATCAGATTAGAAAAACAATATCTCAACTCTATGATGAAAAGTTCACCCAACACTGAGATATGTGGTGAGTGAAAAAGCAACAGCTTTTTGATATTCCTGGTCAGTGGTCACTATACTGGGCAGAATCTGACCGTGACATAGAGCCGTGTAACCGTGACGTAGAGCACGTGTAAATCGTGACATAGAGCACGTGTAACCGTGACTTAGAGTACGTGTAACCGTGGCGTAGAGCACGTGTAAACCGTGACATAGAGCACGTAACCGCGATGTAACGTGACATAGAGCACGTGTAACCGTGACATAGAGCACGTGTAACCGTGACATAGAGCACGTGTAACCGTGACATAGAGCACGTGTAAC
>NW_027037179.1:0-17860 GCF_034236695.1 Oncorhynchus nerka
TAGCAACAGCGCGACTTCAGACCATTAGAAAGCATTTGCCAAAAGCCACAGAATACACCTGAATGGATACATGCCAATATGTAAATACCACGGGAGTCCTCTTACAACCGGGAACGTCACAGTCCTATTGATCAAACCACCATGAACAGGTAGGCTCTCTCCCTGCCTAAGATCAACAACTAAGGTCTCTCCTCGCTGTTGGCTGGGCTCCCTGCCTGTGCCATTAAACCCCTACAACTCATCCAGAACGCCGCAGCCCGTCTGGTGTTCAACCTTCCCAAGTTCTCTCACGTCACCCCGCTCCTCCGCTCTCTCCACTGGCTTCCAGTTGAAGCTCGCATCCGCTACAAGACCATGGTGCTTGCCTACGGAGCTGTGAGGGGAACGGCACCTCAGTACCTCCAGGCTCTGATCAGGCCCTACACCCAAACAAGGGCACTGCGTTCATCCACCTCTGGCCTGCTCGCCTCCCTACCACTGAGGAAGTACAGTTCCCGCTCAGCCCAGTCAAAACTGTTCGCTGCTCTGCCCCCAATGGTGGAACAAACTCGCCTCACGACGCCCAGGAGGCGGAGCCAATCACCACCTCCCGAGACACCTGAAACCCCACCTCTTTAAGGGAATACCTGCAGGATAGGATAAAGTAATCCTCTCACCCCCCCTTAAAAGATTTAGATGCACTACTGTTCCACTGGATGTCATAAGGTGAATGCACCACTTGTAAGTCGCACTAATCTGGATAAGAGCGTTCAAGGTAAATGACTTTAAATGTAAATGTTAAATGTCCCTGGCCACGGCTCCTCCTCCTATTACCTGGGTCACCTACACTAAGATCTGATGATAATGACTTCCTAGGTGGTGGTCTCTCCTCGCCCCCATGATGCCGGATTCCCATTGGGCCCTGAGGGAAAAGGAAAAGGAGGCAGACATGTTGACTGGACTGAGATTTTGTCTACTTTTTCATATTTTAATCTTACATTTTCATGTCACAGATTTGGTACATTTTGTCAGATGAAACAACCCCAACTCAAGTGGTGGGGTTGGGGATCATGTGGGTGTGTGTGTGTTCTGGAGGACTCACGGTGGTGGTTGGGGATCATGTGGTGGTGTGTGTGTTCTGAGTGGACTCACGTGGTGGTGGTTGGGGATCATGTGGTGTGTGTGTGTGTGTGTGTTCTGACGACTCACGTGGTGGTTGGGGATCATGTGGTGTGTGTGTGTTCTATGGACTCACGCAGGTGGTTGGGGATCATGTGGTGTGTGTGTGTTCTGAGGACTCACGTGGTGTGGTTGGGGATCATGTGGGTGTGTGTGTGTGTGTTCTGACGACTACGTGGTGGTTGGGGATCATGTGGTGTGTGTGTGTGCTCTGAGGACTCACGTGGTGGTGGTTGGGGATCATGGGTGTGTGTGTGTTCTGGAGGACTCACGTGGTGGTGGTTGGGGATCATGTGGTGTGTGTGTGTGTTCTGAGGACTCACGTGGTGGTGGTTGGGGATCATGGTGTGTGTGTGTTCTGAGGACTCACGTGGTGGTGGTTGGGGATCATGTGGTGTGTGTGTGTGTTCTGAGGACTCACGTGGTGGTGGTTGGGGATCATGTGGTGTGTGTGTGTTCTGAGGACTCACGTGGTGGTGGTTGGGGATCATGTGTGTGTGTGTGTTCTGAGGACTCACGTGGTGGTGGTTGGGGATCATGTGGTGTGTGTGTGTCTGAGGACTCACGTGGTGGTGGTTGGGGATCATGTGGTGTGTGTGTGTGCTCTGAGGACTCACGTGGTGGTGGTTGGGGATCATGTGTGTGTGTGGTGTTCTGAGGACTCACGTGGTGGTGGTTGGGGATCATGTGGTGTGTGTTCTGAGGACTCACGTGGTGGTGGTTGGGGATCATGTGGTGTGTGTGTGTGTCTGAGGACTCACGTGGTGGTGGTTGGGGATCATGTGTGTGTGTGTGTGTTCTGAGGACTCACGTGGTGGTGGTTGGGGATCATGTGTGTGTGTGTGTGTTCTGAGGACTCACGTGGTGGTGGTTGGGGATCATGTGGTGTGGTGTGTTCTGAGGACTCACGTGGTGGTGGTTGGGGATCATGTGTGTGTGTGTTCTGAGGACTCACGTGGTGGTGGTTGGGGATCATGTGGTGTGTGTTCTGAGGACTCACGTGGTGGTGGTTGGGGATCATGTGGTGTGGGTGTGTTCTGAGGACTCACGTGGTGGTGGTTGGGGATCATGTGTGTGTGTGTGTTCTGAGGACTCACGTGGTGGTGGTTGGGGATCATGTGGTGTGTGTGTGTCTGAGGACTCACGTGGGTGTGTGTGTTCTGAGGACTCACGTGGTGGTGGTTGGGGATCATGTGGTGTGTGTGTGTTCTGAGGACTCACGTGGTGGTGGTTGGGGATCATGTGGTGTGTGTGTGTGTTCTGAGGACTCACGTGGTGGTGGTTGGGGATCATGTGGTGTGTGTTCTGAGGACTCACGTGGTGGTGGTTGGGGATCATGTGGTGTGTGGTTCTGAGGACTCACGGTGGTGGTTGGGGATCATGTGGTGTGTGTGTGTGTTCTTGAGGACTCACGTGGTGGTGGTTGGGGATCGTGGTGTGTGTTCTGGAGGGACTCACGTGGTGGTGGTTGTGACTGCATGGTGGTGTGTGTGTGTGTTCTGAGGACTCACGTGGTGGTGGTTGGGGATCATGTGGTGTGTGTTCTGAGGACTCACGTGGTGGTGGTTGGGGATCATGTGGTGTGTGTGTGTTCTGAGGGGCTCACGTGGTGGTGGTTGGGGATCATGTGGTGTGTGTGTGTTCTGAGGATCGCGAATGGTGGTGGTTGGGGACTGCGTGGTGTGTGTGTGTGTTCTGGAGGGCTCACGTGGTGGTGGTTGGGGATCATGTGGTGTGTGTGTGTTCTGAGGACTCACGTGGTGGTGGTTGGGGATCATGTGGTGTGTGTGTGTTCTGAGGACTCACGTGGTGGTGGTTGGGGATCATGTGGTGTGTGTGTGTGTTCTGGAGGACTCACGTGGTGGTGGTTGGGATCATGTGGTGTGTGTGTGTGTTCTGAGGGACTCACGTGGTGGTGGTTTGGGATCATGTGGTGTGTGTGGTGTTTGAGGACTCATGGTGGTGGTGGTGTGGTGGTATGTGTTCTGAGGACTCACGTGGTGGTGGTTGGGGATCATGTGGTGTGTGTGTGTTCTGAGGACTCACGTGGTGGTGGTTGGGGATCATGTGGTGTGTGCCATGGATCAGCGGAGGCCTGATGGCAGGGTTGCACTGGAGGCTGACCCAGCAATGGGTATCTACCGTCCACTGCCTGCCCTGGTCCGAAGGGTCTGGGGAACTGGGCCATTATGGGGATGGGGGTGAGCCGCGAGCGGAGGTTCTTTATGGAGGTGAGTTGGTGGGTTGGGGCTTGGGGCTGGGCTGGAGGCGTGCTGGGGCCGCCCAGCTGGGGAGTGTTCTATAGGACAGAGGCAAAAAGGGGAGGGACAGGGAGGTGGGGGTCAGAGGGGACATAGAAACCCTTATATATATATATATATATATATATATATATAGTCCATCAGAGGGAAAGTGTATCCCTAGTTCAAAGAGACGGGCCTGAGCAAGATGCTCGAAGTCGCTTATCTTGATAACAAAATGAGCAGTTTTTGGGATGCAAGATGTGTAGATCAGTCATCCTGCCCCCTCTCCCAGGCTGATCCTGCCCCCTCTCCCAGGCTGATCCTGCCCCTCTCCCAGGCTGATCCTGCCCCTCTCCCAGGCTGATCCTGCCCCCTCTCCCAGGCTGATCCTGCCCTCTCTCCAACATGCAGAATATTACAAAGACTCCTGACTGGTTATGTCTAATTATCAGCAGCTCAGTAGTTACCTGTTAGTGGTCTAGTTGTTCTGAGTAGTTACCTGTTAGTGGTCTAGTTGTTCTGAGTAGTTACCTGTTAGTTGTCTAGTTGTTCTGAGTAGTTACCTGTTAGTGGTCTAGTTGTTCTGAGTAGTTACCTGTTAGTGGTCTAGTTGTTCTGAGTAGTTGGATCACCACAGACAACACCGCTACTCCTACTGCTCTCTCTTCGTCCGCCCACGTGCTCTCGCACACCCCGAGAGCTTCTGGTCAGCGGGGTGGTGGCACCGGGATCCTCATCTCTCCCAAGTGGTCATTCTCTCCTTTCTCCCTTACCCATCTGTCTATCGCCTCCTTTGAATCTTCCATGCTGTCACAGTTACAGCCCTTTCAGCTTAACATCCTTATCATTTATCGCCCTCCAGGTTCCTCGAGAGTTCATCAATGAGCTTGATGCCTTGATAAGCTCCTTTCCTGAGGACGCTCACTCCTCACAGTTCTGGGCGACTTTAACCTCCCCACTCTACCTTTGACTCATTCCTCTCTGCCTCCTTCTTTCCACTCCTCTCCTCTTTGACCTCACCCTCTCACCTTCCCCCCTACTCACAAGGCAGGCAATACGCCGACCTCATCTTTACTAGATGCTGTTCTTCCACTAACCTCATTGCAACTCCCTCCAAGTCTCCGACCACTACCTTTGTATCCTTTTCCTCTCGCTCTCATCCAACACTTCCCACACTGCCCCTTACTCGGATGGTATCGCGCCGTCCCAACCTTCGCTCTCTCTCCCCGCTACTCTCTCCTCTTCCATCCTATCATCTCTTCCTCTGCTCAAACCTTCTCCAACCTATCTCCTGATTCTGCCTCCTCAACCCTCCTCTCCTCCTTTCTGCATCCTTTGACTCTCTATGTCCCCTATCCTCCAGGCTGCTCGGTCCTCCCCCTCCCGCCTCCGTGGGCTCGACGACTCATTGCGAGCTCACAGAACAGGGCTCGGGCAGCCGAGCGGAAATGGAGGAAAACTCGCCTCCCTGCGGACCTGGCATCCTTTCACCCTCCTCTCTACATTTTCCTCTCTCTGTCTCTGCTGCTAAAGCCACTTTCTACCACTCTAAATTCCAAGCATCTGCCTCTAACCCTAGGAAGCTCTTTGCCACCTTCTCCTCCTCTTGAATCCCCCCCCTCCCCCCTCCTCCCTCTCTGCAGATGACTTTCGTCAACCATTTTGAAAAGAAGGTCGACGACATCCGATCCTCGTTGCTAAGTCAAACGACACCGCTGGTTCTGCCTCACACTGCCCTACCCTGTGCTCTGACCTCTTTCTCCCCTCTCCTCCAGATGACATCTCGCGTCTTGTGACGGCCGGCCGCCCAACAACCTGCCCGCTTGACCCTATCCCTCCTCTCTTCTCCAGACCATCTCCGGAGACCTTCTCCTTACCTCACCTCGCTCATCAACTCATCCCTGACCGCTGGCTACGTCCCTCCCGTCTTCAAGAGAGCGAGAGTTGCACCCTTCTGAAAAAACCTACACTCGATCCCTCCGATGTCAACAACTACAGACCAGTATCCCTTCTTTCTTTTCTCTCCAAAACTCTTGAACGTGCCGTCCTTGGCCAGCTCTCCCGCTATCCCTCTCAGAATGACCTTTTTGATCCAAATCAGTCAGGTTTCAAGACTAGTCATTCAACTGAGACTGCTCTTCTCTGTATCACGGAGGCGCTCCGCACTGGTAAAGCTAACTCTCTCCTCTGCTCTCATCCTTCTAGACCTATCGGCTGCCTTCGATACTGTGAACCATCAGATCCTCCTCTCCACCCCTCCCTCTCCGAGTTGGGCATCTCCGGCGCGGCCCACGCTTGGATTGGCCCTACCTGACAGGTCGCTCCTACCAGGTGGCGTGGCGAGAATCCGTCTCCTCACCACGTGCTCTCACCACTGGTGTCCCCCAGGGCTCTGTTCTAGGACCTCTCCTATTCTCGCTATACACCAAGTCACTTGGCTCTGTCATAACCTCACATGGTCTCTCCTATCATTGCTATGCAGACGACACACAATTAATCTTCTCCTCTCCCCCTTCTGACGACCAGGTGGCGAATCGCATCTCTGCATGTCTGGCAGACATATCAGTGTGGATGACGGATCATCACCTCAAGCTGAACCTCGGCAAGACGGAGCTGCTCTTCCTCCCGGGGAAGGACTGCCCGTTCCATGATCTCGCCATCACGGTTGACAACTCCATTGTGTCCTCGTCCCAGAGCGCTAAGAACCTTGGCGTGATCCTGGACAACACCCTGTCGTTCTCAAACAACATCAAGGCGGTGGCCCGTTCCTGTAGGTTCATGCTCTACAACATCCGCAGAGTACGACCCTGCCTCACACAGGAAGCAGCGCAGGTCCTAATCCAGGCACTTGTCATCTCCGTCTGGATTACTGCAACTCGCTGTTGGCTGGGCTCCCTGCCTGTGCCATTAAACCCCTACAACTCATCCAGAACGCCGCAGCCCGTCTGGTGTTCAACCTTCCCAAGTTCTCTCACGTCACCCCGCTCCTCCGCTCTCTCCACTGGCTTCCAGTTGAAGCTCGCATCCGCTACAAGACCATGGTGCTTGCCTACAGGAGCTGTGAGGGGAACGGCACCTCAGTACCTCCAGGCTCTGATCAGGCCCTACACCCAAACAAGGGCACTGCGTTTCATCCACCTCTGGCCTGCTCGCCTCCCTACCACTGAGGAAGTACAGTTCCCGCTCCAGCCCAGTCAAAACTGTTTCGCTGCTCTGGCCCCCAATGGTGGAACAAACTCCTCACGACGCCAGGACAGCGGAGTCAATCACCACCTTCCGGAGACACCTGAAACCCCACCTCTTTAAGGAATACCTAGGATAGGATACAAAAGTAATCCTTCTCACCCCCTAAAAGACCTAGATGCACTATTGTAAAGTGGCTGTTCCACTGGATGTCATAAGGTGAAAGCACCAATTTGTAAGTCGCTCTGGATAAGAGCGTCTGCTAAATGACTTAAATGTAAATGTAAATGTAGTTACCTGTTAGTGGTCTAGTTGTTCTGAGTAGTTACCTGTTAGTGGTCTAGTTGTTCTGAGTAGTTACCTGTTAGTGGTCTAGTTGTTCTGAGTAGTTACCTGTTAGTGGTCTAGTTGTTCTAAGTAGTTACCTGTTATGGTCTAGTTGTTCTGAGTAGTTACCTGTTGGCGGTCTAGTTGTTCCGAGTAGTTACCTGTTGTGGTCTAGTTGTTCTGAGTAGTTACCTGTTAGTGGTCTAGTTGTTCTGAGTAGTTACCTGTTAGTGGTCCAGTTGTTCTGGAGTAGTTACCTGTTAGTGGTCTAGTTGTTCTAAGTAGTTACCTGTTAGTGGTCTAGTTGTTCTGAGTAGTTACCTGTTAGTTGTCTAGTTGTTCTGAGTAGTTACCTGTGAGTGGTCTAGTTGTTCTAAGTAGTTACCTGTGAGTTGTCTAGTTGTTCTAAGTAGTTACCTGTGAGTTGTCTAGTTGTTCTAAGTAGTTACCAGAGTTGTCTAGTTGTTCTGGTAGTTACCTGTGAGATGTTTTAGTTGTTCTGAGTAGTTACCTGTGAGTTGTTTAGTTGTTTCTGAGTAGTTGCCTAGAGTTGTCTAGTTGTTCTGAGTAGTTACCTGTGAGATGTTTAGTTGTCTGGAATGAAGGCCTGTGAGTTGTCTAGTTGTTCTGAGTAGTTACCTGCGAGTTGTTTAGTTGTTCTGAGGACCTCTGGCTGAGTGTGTGATCCAGACTGTAGTATCTGTTGTGTTTCCACTGTGGAGGAGTGGGCTCTGGGCTGGTTAGGGGCAGGGTTGGCTGCATCATCCACTACATATCACTGTGAGGACGGGAGCACACCTACACACAGTTACAAATAGCGTCAAAATCAAGCTTCATGGTCAAAGGAACGTTTCCATCCTCGGATGGACAGGACACAAGGCAGGGAAAACCATTTCAATGGTTTCAAAATCTCATACTTAGGGTCTTTCGTGCCAATGGTCTCTATTTTAGTATGTGTGTGATCCTGGGGGAATTGAACTGACCTTGGTGTTGCTGAGAGGGTTACCCTGAGCACTGCTGTCCTGGTAGCTGCTGGGTTCCACACGGAGACGAAGCCCGGGGAATTTTGCATAACTCTGGCCCAGCAGGAGAGGTAAGAAACCCATCGATGGACTGTGGAGACACTTGCTTAGTCAATATATTTATAGAGCTCTATGAGGCATCAATTAAAAAGACATTGATAGCACCAGCAGCCAGCCACTTTATATTTACTCTCAAGTCTCCCTTAAAGAGCCCCAACACAATGTTCAGAAATAGTCTTGTATTAAAAGGTAGGTTAATGATCTCTGATTAACGGTGACAGTCCATGAGAACAAACAAACATGTCATTCATTTCCTCTTTATGACCTGAATCACTCTTGTCTCTGTCATTACAGCTGCCTGGTACTGTACCCATAGGGCTCTGGTTAAAAGTAGTGCACTATATAGAGAATAGGGTTTTTATTTGGGACACCTAATATTAACACTGACAGTATTGGGGCGGCAGGGTAGCCAGTGGTTAGAGCATTGGACTGTGTCCAAAGGTTTGTCAAGTTCAAATCCCCGAGCTGACAAGGTACAAATCTGTCGTTGCTCCCCTGAACAGGCAGTTAACCACTGTTCCTAGGCCGTCATTGAAAATAAGAATTTGTTCTTAACTGGGACTTGCCTAGTAAAATAAAGGTAAAAAATAAAAATACAAATAAAACTGATGCTGTGGGGCGGAATATAGGAACCAGTACAACAGGGGAGGGAAGTAACTTTTCAGCTCAGTGGAGTCTGTTAGTAGGGCAGTCTGGAGGTCACTTTCAGCTCAGTGGAGTCTGTTTGTCTGGAGGCAAGCTAGAGCAGTCTGGAGGTCACTTTCAGCTTCTGTTAGTAGGGCAGTCTGGAGGTCACTTTCAGCTCAGTGGAGTTTGTTAGTAGGAAGTCTGAGGCAGCTCAGTGTGGCCCAGTAGAGCAGTCTGAGGTCACTTTCAGCCTCAGTGGGAGCTTCTGTTAGTAGGGCAGTCTGGGAGGTCACTTTCAGCTCAGTGGAGTTTGTTAGTAGGGCAGTCTGAGAAGTCAGTGGAGCTTCTGGTCAGTCTGAGGTCACTTCGCTCAGTGGAGCTTCTGTTAGCAGGGCAGTATGGAGTCACTTTCAGCTCAGTGGAGCTTCTGTTAGTAGGGCAGTCTGGAGGTCACTTTCAGCTCAGTGGAGTGGAGCTTCTGTTGGAGCTTCTGTTAGAGAGCAGTCTGGAGGTCACTTTCAGCTCAGCAGTGGAGCTTCTCAGTCAGTAGCTTCTCTGTTAGCAGAGCAGTCTGGAGGTCACTTTCAGCTCAGTGGAGCTTCTGTTAGTAGGGCAGTCTGGAGGTCACTTTCAGCTCAGTGGAGTCTGTTAGTAGAGCAGTCTGGCGTCCTTTCAGCTCAGTGGAGCTTCTGTTAGTAGGGCAGTCTTGGAGGTCACTTTCAGCTCAGTGGAGCTTCTGTTAGTAGGGCAGTCTGGAGGATGATTTATAAGGCTGATGATACAGGTGCAGTGCAGCCCAGTCTTAATAGTACACCTCAGCTCCCATGAGGACCCGGTTCTACACCGGCAATAACTTCATCAACCACACTATAGGAGAACTATGGCTCTGGGGGGGAACGGGGGCTCTATAGTCAGCTACTATAATGGACTGTTGTAAATGGTGTTGGCAGTTTGGTTGGTACATCGGTATCTGCGCCACTTTCTTCAACGTTGAACTACTTTGGAATATGAGAAACGGTACCAGATTACAGACCTTAGACTATAACACTTAGACTATTTAATACACAGTCCATCTTTCCGTCAACAACAGAACAGATCAGTTCCTACCTCATGGTGCTGTGTTGATTTGGGGCATGACACTGTAGTAAACCTGCATGCCTGACATGGCCATGGGAGCTTGGCTTGGATGGCTCTGGATCATCATGGGCTGTTGACATGCCTGCTGATGTGGAGGCATGTTCTGAGACCCTGGGGCATTGATACCTGCACCACGACACAGACCATATGGAAAAACAGGGTTAAGCAGGAGGATTTATTTTTTACATTTACAATTGATACAGACATCTGATGTCGGATCCCTTTCAAATCTCTTTTCAATTCAATCCTCAAACTATTTAACATTTCAGAGTTCGGTTGATCTAATTATAAGATTTTCAGTCAGGCAAAGATGTTCACAAGAGCAAGATGTTCACAATAGAAGATCAAACCATGTCGAAGCAAAAGGAAAGGACAAATCAATTGTTTTTCTTTATTTAAACAACAACAACAGTTTAATAATGATAAGCCAATAAGAACGTACCTGATAAGAAGGCATTGAAGGGTACTGGACCATGAAGGCCGTCATGTGATTTCCCAGATTGCTGTGCTGCTGGTTGTTCACCAGGTTCTGATGCTGAGGGCCTTGGGGCTGATTTGGCATCACAGCGTGGTAACCTTCAGTAACATTAGGACGTTACAATTCACTTCTATTGAAATAATCTAGTGAGATGTAGAACATTTCAATTCATTGTTTTTAAACAAAATGGTGCCATTAATTCTATTCACAACGACTATGAATGAATGAGCCCAAGTGAAATGAGAAACATATTTTAATATGCTCTGTTGTCTTGGGAGATGATCTCTCTTTACTTGTATTAATTAAGCAATAAGGCTGAGGGGGTGTATGTGGCCAATATACCACAGCTAAGGGCTGTTCTTATGCACGACGCAACGCGTGGTAGCCGTGGTATATTGGTCATATATCACAAACCCCAGGTGCCTTATTGATATTATAAACTGGTTACCAACGTAATTAGAGCAGTAAAAATACATGTTTTGTCATCCCTGTGGTAAACTGTCTGACATACCACAGCTCATTAGCCAATCAGCATTCAGGGCTCGAACCACCCAGAGTATGATACCCATTACAATGTAGAAGACATCTAAAACATGGCGAAAAATCATACAATATTGATTCCAAGGAAGGAAGAGTGTAGTGAGAAAAAACATAGCGTAAAAACAAAGACATAAGCAATATAAGCAAATGACAAAAACAGACGACGCAAAATGTGCAACATAGAAAAGGACGGTCTCTCTAGCAACGCCAAAGGGCGGTCTCCCTAGCAACGCCAAAGGGCAGTCTCTCTAGCAACGCCAAAGGGGCGGTCTCCCTAGCCACGCCAAAAGGGCGGTCTCTTAGCAACGCCAAAGGGCGGTCTCCCTAGCAACGCCAAAGGGCGGTCTCTCTAGCAACGCCAAAGGGGCGGTCTCCTAGCAACGCCAAGGCAGTCTCCCTAAGCAACGCTAAAAGGGCGGTCTCCCTAGCAACGCCAAGGGCGGTCCCTCTAGCAACGCCAAAGGGCGGTCTCTAGCAACGCTAAAAGGGCGGTCTCTAGCAACGCCAAAAGGGCGGTCTCTCTAGCAACGCCTAAAGGGGCGGTCTCCTCTAGCAACGCCAAGGGCGGTCCCTCTAGCAACGCTAAAAGGGCGGTCTCTCTAGCAACGCCAAAGGGCGGTCTCTCTAGCAACGCTAAAAGGGCGGTCTCTAGCAACGCTAAAAGGGGCGGTCTCTAGCAACGCCAAAAGGGCGGTCTCTCTAGTAACGCAAGGGCGCTCTAGCAACGCCAAAGGGCGGCTCTAGCAACGCTAAAAGGGCGGTCTCTCTAGCAACGCTAAAAGGGCGGTCTCTCTAGCAACGTCAAAAAGGTCTCCTAGCAACGCTCAAAGGGCGGTCTCTCTAGCAACGCAAAAGGGCGGGGTCTCTCTAGCAACGCCAAAGGGCGGCCTCTCTAGCAACGTCAAAGGGCGGTCTCTCTAGCAACGTCAAAAGGGCGGTCTCTCTAGCAACGTCAAAAGGGCGACCTCTCCTCTAGCAACGTCAAAAGGGCGGCCTCTCTAGCAACGCCAAAAGGGCGGCCTCTCTAGCAACGCCAAGGGCGGTCTCTCTAGCAACGTCAAGGCGGTCTCTCAACGTCAAGGGCGGTCTCTCTAGCAACGTCAAAAGGGCGGCCTCTCTAGCAACGCCAAAGGGCGGTCTCTCCTAGCAACGCGTCAAAAGGTCTGCTAGCAACGTCAAAGGCGGTCTCCTAGTGGACAGCTGAAAAGGTTACAGCGGCTTCTCACAGAGAAATCAGGGACCGCATTAGCAACGTCAAAGGCGGTTCTTTTGTAACGCCAAAAAGGTCTGACTGAAATCTCTTTAGCCCCGGGAAAAGTGGCGGACTCAATAGACAATGAATGGTTTCATATGTGAAGGGCGGACACTCTCTGACCTCCAGTCTCTCCAGACCTCTGCCTAGCAAAAACCAAGCATGAAATGACTTCTCCCGGTATATTCTAGCAACACCATTCCACCTGAGCACTGAGAGAACAGGTCAGATTGCTTTGGTTCAGCAGGTAGCCTTGCTAACGCCAGGTGCTTTATGTCCATTGTCAGTGTGCCTTTAGTTGTAATCTGCTGCGGTTCCAAAAAGACACAGAGAACACTAGTGACGTTCCCTGAAGGAACAGGAAGTCATCAGGTTACAGCCGCTGGAAGAAGAGTTCAGGGGCTGATTAGAGACCGCTGAAAAAAGGTGACTGGAACATTCTTTAGCCCCAATGAGGGGTGAACAAGATGAGACCGGTTCAATGAATGGTTTCATATGTGAAGCATCCCGGACCTATTCTGACCTCCAGTCTCTCTCCAGACCTCTGCTCACAAACCAAGCATGAAATGACTCCCATTATATCCCCCACACACCATTCCACCTGAGCACACCAAACCTCGGGATCAGATTGGTACAGCAGGTGACACCTCTGTGTTCCAGTAACAGACTCCTTGCATCTTTACCTCTATTGTCAGTGTGCATGTTGTAATCTGCAGGACTTTCGTTCCAAAAGACACATTGTTAACACAGATCCAGACCCTGAAGGAACAGGAAGTCATCATCATTCCAGTCCAGCTGAGTTCACCAAAGTGTCCAGTGAGGTCTTCATCACCAACACCTCTGTGTTCCAGTCCAGAGTCATCAACCCTGCTGGTTCCAGTCCAGAGACTGAAGAGAAGTGAGGGGCTGAAAAGACCGGTTCACATTCCAGAATCATAGAACTCTCAGACAGCATCCCGGCCCCGCATTCTACCACTCCACTTGGTCTTCATCACCAACACCTCTGTGGTCTGGTCTTCATTCAACACCTCTGTGTTTCCAGTCCAGACTCTGGTCTTCATCACCAACACCTCTGTGGTCCAGTCCAGACTCCTAGTCTTCATCACCAACACCTCTGTGGTCCAGTCCAGACTCCTAGTCTTCATCTTCAACACCTCTGTGGTCCAGTCCAGACTCCAGACTTTCCCATCACCAACACCCCTGTGGTCCAGTGTGGCTGAGTTAAGTGTGGTGAGGTTGTAGGTTCAATTCCCACAAGCATCATTTATACTGAAGCCTTCAGCAAAAGTTTAATTGCAGAAGCCACAAGTGGTTTGTAAACAGTCATTATTTTCACTGTGTCTGGATATTCCACTGTTTATGCACTAGTAGACTAACAGTATATAGCCTAGTTTGTCCCTCTGCTCAGCCCCAAGAGATGCCTCCTAATTCCCCCGACAGACGATAGCGTAGCATTCCTCCACAGCCAGTAAATGGCCACAGTGCTGCGTTCAGCAGGAGGCAAAACCAGTAAAACAGAGCTGTGTTGAGGCAGGAGGCTGAGTAACAACCTGTGTTGAGGCAGGATGGCTAACAACCAGTAAAACAGAGTGTTGAGGCAGGAGGCTGTAGCTAACAACCAGTAAAACAGAGCAGTGTTGAGGCAGGAGGCTGTAGCTAACAACCAGTAAAACAGAGCTGTGTTGAGGCAGGAGGCTGTAGCTAACAACCAGTAAAACAGAGCTGTGTTGAGGCAGGAGGCTGTAGCTAACAACCAGTAAAACAGAGCTGTGTTGAGGCAGGAGGCTGTTGCTAACAACCAGTAAAACAGAGCTGTGTTGAGGCAGGAGGCTGTAGATAACAACTGTGTCCCCCCCAGGGTGCAGAGAAACAGAATACTGCAGCTCACTGGGAGACAGCTCAGTTAATCAAGACAAACACAGAGAGAGAGCAGTGTGTGTGTTTACCTGGCTGCTGGGGAAGAGGTTGGGTCTGGGGGCTGGTGTAGTGCACGGGGCTGACAGGGCGATAGTGCTGGTTGCAGTGGGAGTGGGGGTCCTGGGCTGGAGCACAGTAACATGTGTGCATCTACAGGAGAGGAATGACAACGAGCAGACAAGAGTTTCTCTGGTCACCTTGGAATCTGAACACTTTTCTCAGAGAGGATCTGAGGTCAATCTAAATGGTTATCATCTCTGGATAATATCACTGATATTACTGAAGGAGACTGAGACCAACAAGTAGGTAGGAAGTAGACGATGCCATGAGATGGTGTGTTGACTGACCATGTGAGTGACTAACTGTTGTACCTGCTGTGGCATGTAGCCCTGCTGCTGCTGCATGACCGGCTGGCTCATAGGGTGGGCAGGGCCGGGGTAGGCCTGGGTTGGCCCCACCACAGGGGGCCCTGGAGGGGCCACCATGTAGCCAGTCTGCTGGTGCTGCAGGGGGGCCTGGAGCACCACAGGGCCCGAGGGGTACATGGCAGGGTGGGGGCCGCCGTTAGTGACGTCGCTGGACGCCTGGCGCACCACACTCATGTGGCTGAACTGGGCAGCCAGCCCTTCTTGCTGTGGGGAGAGAACAATGCTGAAAACAACATGTGTACTGTCTGGACATGTCCTTTATAAATGGTCCAATCCAATCAACAGACAGGGCCAGAGGTAACGTGCATCAAGACCAGGGACCAAATCATTAGGGTCATATTTATTAGGGCACACCGTAGCAAAACATTTTGAAACAGAAAATGAATGTGTCTTATTGGAGCCGAGTTCTAGTCGTCTCTCCCCGTTTCAGTCAGTTTTCTACCGTTTGATGCCGAACACCACCCAGGGAATCCAAACTGGGTATTTATAGCACCAGAGTCGGCTACCTCAGTCTAGGTCATCTATGACAATGACAAGCTGTTCAGTGGCAGGAAATTGGAAGTTTAGCGTATCTACTCATGGATTATTCAACATCTGGTATTGAATTAATGATTACAAACTGTTAGTTTGAATAATCAGCCATAGAGGGATGTGTTGGGTGAAAGCAGGTCAGGAAAGGAGGACAACAGAACGCTGCCCGATCCAGTCTACCTAACAGAACGCGGCCCGATCCAGTCTACCTAACAGAACGCGGCCCGATCCAGTCTACCTGACAGAACGCGGCCCGATCCAGTCTACCTGACAGAACGCGGCCCGATCCAGTCTAGCCCCTAACAAACGCGGCCCGATCCAGTCTACCTAACAGAACGCGGCCCGATCCAGTCTACCTAACAGAACGGCCCGCCCGATCCAGTCTACCTAACAGAACGCGGCCCGATCCAGTCTACCTAACAGAACGCGGCCCGATCCAGTCTACCTAACAGAACGCCCGATCTAGTCTACCTAACAGAACGCGCCCGATCTAGTCTACCTCACAGAACGCAGCCCGATCTAGTCTACCTAACAGAACGCGGCCCGATCTAGTCTACCTAACAGAACGCGCCCCGATCTAGTCTACCTGACAGAACGCGCCCGATCTAGTCTACCTAACAGAACGCGCCAGATCTAGTCTACCTAACAGAACCGATCTAGTCTACCTAACAGAACGCGGCCCGATCTAGTCTACCTAACAGAACGCGGCCCGATCTAGTCTACCTAACAGAACGCAGCCCGATCTAGTCTACCTAACAGAACTCCGATCTAGTCTACCTGACAGAACGCGGCCCGATCTAGTCTACCCCCTCACAGCCCGATCTGTCTACCTAACAGAACGCGGCCCGATCTAGTCTACCTCACAGAACGCGGCCCGATCTAGTCTACCTAACAGAACGCGGCCCGATCTAGTCTACCTCACAGACTCGGCCCGATTTAGTCTACCTCACAGAACGCAGCCCGATCTAGTCTGCACAGAACCTAACAGAACAGCGGCCCGATCTAGTCTACCTAACAGAACGTCTGATTCAGCCCCGAATCTAGTCTACCCTAACAGAACGCCCGATCTAGTCTGCCTAATAGAATCCGATCTAGTCTACCTCACAGAACGGCCCGATCTAGTCTACAGATCTAGTCTACCTAACAGAACGCCAGATCTAGTCTACCTAACAGAACGATCTAGTCTACCTAACAGAACAGCCCGATCTAGTCTACCATATTCTTATCGGCTGACTCAGCAGCCTCGGTTTTTCGGATGATTGCCTTGCCTGGTTCACCAACTACTTTGCAGACAGAGTTCAGTGTGTCAAATCGGAGGGCATGCTGTCCGGTCCTCTGGAAGTCTCTATGGGGGTGCCACAGGTTCAATCCTCGGGCCGACTCTTTTTCTGTATATATCAATGATGTTGCTTCTTGCTGCGGGCGATTCCCTGATCCACCTCTACGCAGACGACACCATTCTATATACTTCCGGCCCGATCCTTGGATCACTGTGCTATCTAACCTCCAAACGAGCTTCAATGCCATACAACACTCCTTCCGTGGCCTCCAACTGCTCTTAAACGCTAGTAAAACCAAATGCATGCTTTTCAACCGTTCGCTGCCTGCACCTCGCACGCCTGACCAGCATCACCACCCTGGATGGTTCCAACCTTGAATATGTGGACATCTATAAGTACATAGGTGTCTGGCTAGATTGTAAACTCTCCTTCCAGACTCATATCAAACATCTCCAATCGAAAATCAAATCAAGAGTCGGCTTTCTATTCCGCAACAAAGTCTCCTTCACTCACGCCGCCAAACTTACCCTAGTAAAACTGACTATCTTACCGATCCTCGACTCGGCGATGTCATCTACAAAATTGCTTCCAACACTCTACTCAGCAAACTGGATGCAGTTTATCACAGTGCCACCCGCTTTTGTCACTAAAGCACCTTATACCACCCACCACTGCGACTTGTATGCATCTAGTCGGCTGGCCCCTCACATATTCATGTCGTCGCCAGACCCACTGGCTCCAGGTCATCTACAAGTCCATGCTAGGAGTAAAGCTCTGCCTTATCTCAGTTCACTGGTCACGCATGGCAACACCCATCCGTAGGCACAGCGCTCCAGCAGGTGTATCTCACTGATCATCCCTAAAGCCAACACCTCATTTGGCCGCCTTTCGCTCCAGTTCTCTGCTGCCTGTGACTGGAGCGAATTGCAAAATCAGCTGAAGTTGGAGACTTTTATCTCCTCGCCAACTTCTCAAACATCTGCTATCTGAGCAGCTAACCGATCGCTGCAGCTGTACATAGTCTATCGGCAAACAGCCACCCATTTTCACCTACCTCATCCCCATACTGTTTTTATTTATTTACTTTTCTGCTCTTTGCACACCAATATCTCTACCTGTACATGACCATCTGATCATTTATCACTCCAGTGTTAATCTGCAAAATTGTAATTATTCGCCTACCTCCTCATGCCTTTTGCACACAATGTATTTAGACTCCTTTTTCTCTTCCTTTTGTGTTATTGACTTGTTAATTGTTTACTCCATGGTGTAACTCTGTGTTGTCTGCTCACACTGCTATGCTTTATCTTGGCCAGGTCGCAGTTGCAAATGAGAACTTGTTCTCAACTAGCCTACCTGGTTAAACAAAGGTGAAATAAATAAATTTAAAAAATAAAAAACAGAACGCGGCCGATCTAGTCTACCTAGCAGAACTCGGCCGATCTAGTCTACCTGACAGAACGCGGTCCGATCTAGTCTACCTAGCAGAACGCGCCCGATCTAGTCTACATCTAGCAGAAGCGGCCCGATCTAGTCTACCTAACAGAACGCAGCCCGATCTAGTCTACCTAGCAGAACTCGGCCCGATCTAGTCTGCCTAGCAGAACTCGGCCCGATCTAGTCTACCTAGCAGAACTCGGCCCGATCTAGTCTACCTAGCAGAACGCGGCCCGATCT